>NW_026555343.1:38402377-38452086 GCF_029017545.1 Prosopis cineraria | reverse complement strand
GGTTTTTAAGGTAAGAGTTTTTAATAGGATATTTAGGTTGTAATTTAAGCTTTTCAAGACTAAGTAAGTGTTCTGAAATTTTTTCTTAGTCATCCTTCTCTTTGGTTTCTGAGTTTGTAGTGATTAAAAATTTAAGATCTGGAAGAGGGATGAATTTATGTTGAATAAATATTGGTTTTTTGAGGTTGTTAGTAGATAAATAAATATTCTAGAGTATAAATTTTAGTGATCTTTGAATTTGTGGCTTATGGATCAAATTCTAAACTAGATCTGAAAAATATATGTTGATTTATTGAGGTTTAGATGATTATTTGGGACGAGAAATGAATTATTATGGTTATAGGATTATGATTCTAAGCTAGAGACTCAATTTTTAATTTTTGGTATTTTAGGTACGAATTTATAAAATAAAAAGAAAATTTTGATAATAGAATTAGTTTAGAAGTTTGATTTTTAGATTATAATATTATTGATAATTAAAAGAGGAGTTAAAAATTTTACTTATAGTATTAACTATAGATTTGTATTAAGATTGAATTAGGAATTATGTTATATTTTAATTCTATTATTAGAATTATTTTTTATTAGTTTCAAAAATGAAACTAATATTTATAAATAATATGTTATTTGTAGATTGTATTACTGATGAAGATTGTGGTGAGAGAGAAATTTTAAGGAATATTTATTGAAAAAGCCACAAGGTAACCATGCTTTTAATTTGTGATTAGTGTTACTTCATGTTAATTGGGTGATTGTTGAGAAAATTATGAATTTTGTAATATTGTATAATTGTGCATATTATTACGAATTTGTTTATTTATTGTGGGAGGTGTTGGGAGACTTGCTATATTGTTGTATTTATGTGCCACGTGGTACGCCCTATTGGAGCTCAATAGGTGGCTTGTAAGGGCTCGGGCTAATCTACCTTTGGCCGGGTAATTTAGCACTGAGTGAGGGCTACGGCTCGAGGTTAATGGAGGGATATAAGGATGGTTGTTTGTTGTGTATTATTAATATTTCTTATATTTGTTGGAATTATATTATTTTTAATTTTTTACTTAATAAGTACACATTTAACTGTTTGTATACACTATCATAAATTGGCTTTGGTTACTGGGACTTTTGAGTCTCATTATGTGGTTAACAATTTTCAGGAGAAGAGCCACGAGTGACACGTGGAGGAGTCCCAGGGCTTAGTGGTATAGATCCACTGTCTCTTTGGGTATTTAATTTATGATTTATAATGTGTTATATTGCCAATATTAGAGGCTTTTTGTTTATTGTCAATTATATGAATATATAAATGTAATCATGCATTTCAAACTATTTCTATTTTTTGTACAATTTGGATGACTGTCATTTTAATATTTGGTTTACTTTGGATTGGTTAAAATGGCATGATTATAAGGCCCAATAACTGGCTTGTGTTGTGAAAATTGACTAAATTGCTTATTTTTACTTGTTGGGAGTATAAGGATGGACAAATGTGATTTAGTTTACTTGTGGGAGTATAAGGATGGACAATGTGATTTAGCCTAATGGCATGTGGGAGGTAAAAATTTATTTGAAAAATGTTATGTGTGTAAGTTGAAGCCAATTATAACATATTTATATCGAAATTATGATATAAAAATGTGTTGGGTGGCTGTAACCCAACTATGGTTGAGTTAAATTATTTAAAAAAAAATTTTTGGTGTGTTACAAATGTCATTTGATACATTTATCTCATCACATCATATATATAAACTCTTCTCTTTTTTCATTATATTCCACATACCAATTAGTACATAATCACATATTTTCGATTGTCATCATTATTCGTACGTATATGAACATACATATCATTTTCAATAATATCAAATCATCAAATATGCCAAGTTTGCATCAAAAGTTTAAACTACCAATCACATTCATAAATAACAATTTTATAAATAATTAATTAATATACAACTACATAGACTAAAACTTTCCTTGGTTACCTTAAAATTTTGAGAGGTCAAAGGTTTACCTGTCACAATATTAACTTTCCCAAGCTTGAATGGTGTCAAAATCAATGGTCTACGATCACATTACAAGGATATTATTATTATTATTTCATTCTTGAAATTTTTTCAATACTAAACTCCACATTTTTTTTTATCAAAATCATATAATCACACCCTAATCATAACCAATAGGTTTTATTAGGTTTCATTGACCTACACTTTCATTAATAATTCATTAAACCACTATTAATGTTCCTCAAACACTTCCAACCACCTCATTAATTGCAAAATTGTATATTAATGGCCTTTTCCAACTAATCACTTACAATACCATTAATATAGGGTTTAAATACCCTATACAACTCTTATTATATCGATTTTAACTAATTGGTTCATATTCATAACTTATATGGACCGAAAATCACCATTATTACTTAAACCCTAACTTAACCCTTCTAAAAATTGAAAGTAGAGAGAAAAAGGAAGCAGTTATAGTTACTTTGAGTGTTGGGAAGCCCTAAGGTATCACTAATAGTTCTAATGTGCGTGCCCTACAGAGAAATTTTGTGTTTTGTTTTCTTCTTTTCTCTTTTTCTGTTTTTGCATGTAGACATGAACTAGTTTATTCAAAATTACAGCCCTTACCTCGGTGCATGGCACAGAAAGGTCATTTCTATGATTTTTTGCTTCTATGCGTCGCGATGGATCATCCACACGCCGCGACATATGACACAGAGGACTCTTCTCCACATTTTCTCTTCTTTCCTTACCTGGGTGGCTCAACTTCGCTTCATACCCGCATCTTGAGTTGAAATCACAATTAAATACATCAATTAGATCCCTCTAATCACACACCTCATCAATCCACTAATTATTTTCATTAAGCTTAATTAATCATGCTTAGATTTTTGAGATGTTATATACTGTCGTCTAATTTTTTTATTTACAAATATAATTAATATAGTTAATTAATTTTTTTAAATTGTGTGATATATTTTTTTTTTTCTACAAGTAAAAATGAAAGGAGTAACCTTTAAGACCTGACAAATATTCTAGGTTTACACGTAGACCATGGGAATCAGAAAATAGGAAGCCCTGAAGCCATTTTGCCGAATGCAGATTCAATAACCAAATAAATGTCGATGATCTTTTCACCCAAAAACTGTTGATGACCCATTTTTTTGGGCCAGAATGATCTGGTAATTAATTTAATTAAAAATTGAAAGATATAAATGCAGTAGTAATTGTGATCTGGCGGTAGATACTAGTTAATCAATGCCTTGGTGTTTGGGGAGATTTCAAAGGATTTATTAATATTTTATTATCCTTTTCGTTTTAAATTACAAGACAATAAACTTTTATTATTAACAAATTTTATTAAACATGTTTAATAAATTTATTTTTTAAAATAAAATATCAACTTTTAAAATTACTTATTATTTAATATATTAAAAAAAGGGATAAAAATTAATTATAAAGAAAGAAATAATAATATTAAAGTTAGTGTATTTAATGAAATTTTAATTTATCTAAAATATTTTATATTTTAGGATGGAATTTTTTAAAAAAATATCTTATAATTTAAAATAAAGAGAGTATAATTTTATAATATCCTCATAAGATTTGAATAATTTTGACCCGTATTGTCCTTGATCTTATATATTAGTTATTTTTTAAAATAAATTGATAGTTCAATATATTAGTTATTTAGTGTAAAAAAATATGGTATTAATGCACTCTAAATAATCCTCTTTCACAATTTTCTAAGACTCACTTCTTCAAAACTAAAATTATATGAAATCATAAAATTAAAGATATAGCTTTCACCAAATTTTAAAATATCCTTGGTGGATTTGACTCAGCATGCATAGTAAATATCACATCACAGATGACGCCAAGCTTTGGTTCGTGTAAGATTAATGAGCATGAAAGATCAATGAGCAATTATTGCTGTTTCTTAAAATAATAAAATATCATCTTTCATGACCCCCTTGCGGGAAGCGCATTCGGTGCCGATTGCGTGTTTGGATCTTCATTTCTTTTTAAATGATCTCTATCGTTAATTTAAAATTATTTTTTTAAATTTTTTATATTATTTTTATTGAAATAAAATATATAAAAGTTATAAAAAATTATAATATTAAATATGGACTTTTTTTTTTGCTTATTAAAGGATAAATATTATGATAGTCACCACTCCTATCTGAATAGTTCTAAATTTAATCCTTTTACTTTTATTTTATAGTTATTATTCAAATAAAATAAAAATATGTAAAAAATAAAAATATTTAATAAATCCATTTATCACCAATCTGGCCGCCGCATATTTAATCTAAATAATTTAATTTAATATTATTTTTTAATAATTTTTATAAATTAATTATTTAAATATATTCTGAATAATAAAGATATAATTTAAAAGTTTCAATTTAATATTAAAAATTTTATAATTTTAATTAATTGGCTATCTAAATATACTTTGGACAGGCCAAATTTAATATCATAATTTTTTATAATTTTAGTTTGCATACCTTTTAGTCGTTGTATTTTGCTCCTATTTTATTATAGGTCTTTGTATTTTTTTTTAATTCTGGCCTCTATACTTTTATTTTTTAGTGTTCTAAGTTCTTAAAAGAACAAAATGAACAAACCATAGAGATTTTGAATGAATATAAAATACTGAAAATAAAAGTGTAATGACTCAAAATATTAAAAAAAGTGCATGAATTTATAGTAAAATATGGGCAAAGTGTAAGGGCTAAAATATATATTTTTCTTTTAATTTAGATAGATATAATGTAAAAATATTTAAAAAATAATTTTAAATCAACGTTAGAAGTCACTCGAGAGAAGATGAAAATCCAGATCACCCCATGGGGGTGGCTAATGAGCACGGTGCTCATCAATACGGTTGCCCCACTCGCGTCGGGTTCTAAATATTTTAAGAAAATAATATATTCTTAGCTTAACTCAGAATCAATGCTGTTGAAAACTAGTACAAATGACTGAACAATTATTTTTTATTTCCTCTGTTTGTTAATTGTATAATGAGAAAAGTATTATTAAATATTATTTTAAATTCTGAAAAAGATATATAATATAAATAATTTTTTCACCCAAAACATAAATCTAATGACACAGGAAGTTTTTTTTTTTTTGGCCAGAATTGAAGAGATAGGCTGACGAGTTCAGCGTCATTTGATTAGTCAAGAACTAATAAATTGTATTTGTTCCCAAAAAAAAAAAAACTAATAAATTATAGGTAGGATAGAGTACAAGGCAGGCTGAGTCCCGCTTTCCTAAAGATTATAGTTTATCAATCACATTCACTTTCCAATGCATGCAAGATCAATAATTGAGAGATGTGATTGTTTATATTATTATTTTTAATTATTTTAGTTATGTTTAACCTAAAAATAGACTATACTTTTTATTAATGTCATTTTAAATTCTAACTTTTCATTGCATTGTATTCCCTCCGCATCAATTTATAAGAAAATTTTGAAATGATAATTTCATAAAAATAAGATTTTATTAATAATTTTTTAATATTATCTTTTTTATTATCTTCTACTCTTTAATATTTTTTCAAATAGATTATGAAATAAATAGCATTTTTGGACGTTTATATTTTTTTTAAGAAAATTAGATTCTAAAGTATATTTAATGATTTTTTTAATATATGCAATCTTATATAAAAGTGTGCTCTTATAAATTGGCATCGAGAAAGTATTACATCCGTTAAATGAAAAATAAATTGAAACTTTGTCATTATTATTTTTTTCCCAACACACTTGGTTGTTACTAACACACTTCGTCATTATGGTGACTTTGTCACACTGGGCAAAGTTAAAATATCATTGTTAAAAACAAGTGTGTGTACATATTATTGTTAATAGATGACTCAAGACAAGATGGGATATGGGCATGTATAATCCTTCTGTTACCTGAAAAGGCAACAACGCAGTGGAAATAAATTTTCATGAAAAAAGAGACAAGTAATTAACATATTATTCTTTTCCGGTCACTAATTAAAATATTATCCTTTTAATATAGGAAGATCGACGTCAGAAGTGATGTTATTATTCGAAGCTAAATGGAGTATGGCCCAAAAAAAAAAAATTATTATTCCACAAAATCATCTTCCACAAAACCAAGTAGCTGTCTCTTTAGCTGTGTAAAGGCAGAATCAGATCATCACCAAGCTCTGAAAATGGGCTCACCTTCACTAGGTATACTCACCATGCTTCCCTTTTTCTCTGCATCTCCATATATCAGGAAACGTGAATATTCATCCTAATTAGCCTCAACTTGGATTCTAATCAACAAACACTCTCTCTCTCTCTATATATATATATATATATATGTTTTGACTATGTTTGTGTGGAAATTCCTTCCTTTGTCTTTTCCTGGTTTATTTTTCTCTCCAGTTCTTTCCATCTTGATGCTGGTTTATCTTGGTTACTTATTTGACGCATGCTTATTAGTATCACATAAATAAAAGTCTCTATACTGTTCAAAGATATACTTTCCTCCAAGAATCTTTTAATGGGCTGTTAATAATGGCTTGACGACCCTGGAATTCCTGCTCAACTCACACCTTCAAATGTTTTAATTTTTGGGCTTTGTGTCTGTTCTCTGTAACTCTCGCTTCAATGAGCTCTGATTGTTTCACTTCCACTGCAAATGCAGGGGGCATCTCAATCTCAGATATTTGCTTCTCAGATTTCAGTCTTACTTCAATTTGCAACCAAAGGATTATAATAGACCTTGTAAATCTGCTGTTCATGTCAGTTTTCTATTTGTCTTTGCTCATCATCTGGATCAGAAAAATTCCTGCAAGTGATAATAGCGGAAACAGATGGATTTCAACAGTGGGGCCAGCATCTTGTGGTCTTATTAGCATACCTCACTTTTTTAGTGGTTTGTGGGATTTCATAGACGAAGCTGGACACTTCAATAGACTGAACTGGTTAGTTGACATCATCAGAGGACTCGTTTGGATTTCTTTAAAAGTGTCTTTGCATGTTCAGAAATTCAAATGGATGAAAATTTTGAACTCTATTTGGTGGGTTTCTTTGTTTACATTGGTTTCAGCTCTAAATATAGAAATTCTGATGAAGGAGCAAAAACTAGACAATTTTTATGTGGCACAATGGATTCTACACCTTCTATTTGTTGTCAGTGCTTTCCAAAACCTTGGTTACTTTATCTCCCAACGTACCTCAGAAGAAGAAACCAATTTGTCTGAGCCTCTTTTGGGTCAAAAGGAAGACAAAAATAGAACAAAAGTAGGCAGTGCAGCATTTCTTGGCAAACTGACTTTCTCATGGCTTAATCCTTTACTCAGTTTGGGTCACTCAAAGCCTCTAGATCTTGAAGACATCCCTTCTCTTGCTTCTGAAGATGAATCTCATTTAGCTTACCAAAAATTTGCTCATGCATGGGAGCTTTTGAGGCAGGGGACCAATAACAATGCCAAAAACTTGGTTCTTTGGTCCGTTGCCAGAATTTACTTAAAGGATAACATTCTAATAGCAATTTATGCATTCCTCAGGACAGTTTCTCTAGTAGTTTCTCCTTTAATACTCTATGCTTTTGTGAACTACACAAATCACCCTAGGAAAGACATGAAAGAAGGCCTTTTCTTGGTAGGGTATCTTATTATTACCAAGCTAGTTGAGTCTTTGTCACAGAGGCATTGGTTTTTTAATGCAAGGAGATCAGGAATGAAGATGAGATCAGCTCTAATGGTTGCTGTTTATGAGAAGCAGCTTAAGCTTTCAAGTTCAGCTAAGAGAAGGCACTCAACTGGGGAGATTGTAAACTACATAGCCATTGATGCTTATAGAATGGGTGAATTTCCGTGGTGGTTTCATCAGACATGGTCAAGTGCATTGCAACTTTTCCTAGGAATCGGGGTGCTTTTTGGTGTTGTGGGTATTGGTGTACTTCCTGGTTTAGTCCCTATTCTAATTTTTGGCCTTCTTAATGTACCATTTGCAAAAATTTTGCAAAAGTGTCAAACAAATTTTATGGTTGCTCAGGATGAACGCTTAAGATCAACTGCAGAAGTTCTTAATAACATGAAAATCATAAAGTTACAATCCTGGGAGGATAAATTCAAGAGTTTTATTGAATGCCTTCGCATTAAAGAGGTCAAGCATTTGCTTGATGCACAGATCATGAAAGCTCATGGGACCTTTATCTATTGGATGTCTCCTACCATCATTTCATCAGCTATTTTGATTGGAGTTGCCATTTTTAAAAGTGCCCTATTAAATGCTGAGACTATCTTCACAATTCTTGCATCTATGAGAATCATGGGAGAACCTGTAAGAGTGATCCCAGAGGCTCTCTCCATTATGATCCAAGTCAAGGTCTCCTTTGATCGTCTCAACACCTTTTTACTTGAAGATGAAATAGAAAATGATAATATTGTGAGAAATGCACTTACAAATTCAACCAATGTCATTGAGATTCAAGTAGGCCATTTTACTTGGGATCAAGAATCATTGTCTCCAACTTTAAGAGATATAAACATAAAAATCAAATGGGGGGAAAAGATTGCAATTTGTGGGCCAGTTGGAGCTGGGAAATCATCTCTCTTATATGCAATACTTGGAGAGATACAAAAAATTTCAGGAACTGTGAGTTATTAGCCAAGCAAGCTTACCTTATTTATTGTCAAGTAGATTTCATTGATCTTATGCTTTCTTCTTTTCATTTAATTAAAAACAGGTCAATGTGAGCGGAACTCTTGCTTATGTTTCTCAGTCTTCCTGGATCCAAAGTGGGACTATTCGCGATAACATACTTTATGGAAAGCCAATGGATAAACTCAAATATGAGAATGCCATTAATGCTTGTGCGTTAGACAAGGATATTAATAGCTTCATACATGAAGATCTTACAAAAATAGGTCAAAGAGGGGTCAACATGAGTGGAGGACAAAAGCAAAGGATTCAACTCGCTCGTGCAATTTATAATGATGCAGATATCTATCTTCTTGATGATCCTTTTAGTGCAGTCGATGCCCATACTGCTGCTATTTTATTCCACGTAAAAAGAAACACTTTTAGATACTTGTATGTTAGGATTGAAAAGCCTTGACCTTAATATGTTTTATTTATCTAATCCAAGTTATGTGATTGCAGGATTGTGTCTTAACTGCTTTAAAAGATAAAACCGTCATTCTAGTCACCCATCAAGTCGAATTTCTCTCAGAAGTTGATAAAATATTGGTAAGCTATCTCATTGCAAATTTGTACTTTTATTTAAGACTTTGGGCAGAACTTGTGTAAACAAATAGTTTATGAAATGTCAGGTAATAGAGAGAGGGATAGTAACTCAATCAGGTGGCTACGAGGATCTCTTGACATTTGGGACAGCCTTCGAACAACTTGTGAATGCTCATAAAGATTCATTAATAGGGGTGGATCAAAATAATGAAAATCAAGTGGACCTTGAAATAGTAGGTTTAGACCAATCAGAGGAGGCATATGGATTTCATCTTGGGAAAGATAAGAGTAAGGATAAAATTTGTACCAAGGGTCAACTTACACAAGAAGAAGAAAAGGAGATTGGTAATATTGGGTGGCATCCATATTGGTACTATATATCTATCTCAAGGGGGTCAATGTTACTATATTTGAGCTTCTTAGCACAGTTGGCTTTTGTTGCTTTGCAAGCTGCAGCAACATTTTGGTTAGCTCTAGCCATTGAAATCCAAAAGTAACTAGTATTATTTTAGTTGGAGTTTACACAATTATTTCTTTCATTGGTGTTCTGACTGTATATCTAAGAGCTTTCTGTGTTGCATATTTTGGATTAAAAGCTTCTAATGCCTTCTTTTCTGGTTTTAATAATGCTATCTTCAATGCTCCTATGTTGTTCTTCGACTCAACCCCAATAGGGCGAATACTAACTCGAGTAAGATTCCTTCAAATCTAACCAAAATAAATAGCTAATCATGATCATATCTCTTTGTTTTGTTGTGATTGTAAATGTACTTAGACATTTTTAAAATAAGTTAAAACTTGGTCATTTTTGGGTGCAGGCTTCATCAGATTTTAGCATCCTAGATTTTGATATCCCTTTCACCATTAGTTTTTCAGTATCCACAATAATAGAACTTCTAGGAATCATTGGGGTAATGTCTTTTGTCACATGGCAAGTCCTCCTTGTTGGTGTTCCTGCTGTGGCGGCTTCATATTATGTTCAGGTTTGTCTATTTCTTTATACTTTTCATTTTGTAGTAAACTCTATACTTTTCATTCTATAGTAAATTCTAACCTCTAATGTTGTGTTTTTCTTTTTATGGCCTCAAGGGTTATTATCAATCTTCTGCAAGGGAACTAATAAGAATTAATGGAACCACAAAAGCTCCAATCATGAATTTTACATCTGAGACATCACTTGGAGTAGTAACAATAAGAGCTTTCAATATGGGAGACAAATTTTTCCAAAACTACCAAAAACTTGTGGACACAGATGCATCACTCTTCTTTCATTCTAATACTGCCATGGAATGGTTGGCTTTGAGAATTGAAGCACTTCAAAATTTGACACTCTTCACTACTGCAGTTTTACTTGTTTTACTTCCAAAGGGAGACTTGGCTCCTGGTACATTTAAATATCAGATTAGTTTATAAGACATCCAATATTGTTCACATGCTAATAATTCTTAACACATCTTATGGTATTTGCAGGCCTTGTGGGACTATCTCTTTCATACGCTTTGTCCCTTACATCAGCCCAAATCTTTTTCACTAGATGGTTTTGCTATTTATCAAACTATGTAATTTCTGTTGAAAGAATCAAGCAATTCATTCACATCCCAGTAGAACCTGCCTCCATTGTTGAGAACAATAGGCCTCCATCTTCTTGGCCTTCTAAGGGTAGGATAGATCTTCATGACCTAAAGGTAACAAAACTTCTACATATTTATATGCATAATTATCTATCTTACTCACTTTGTTCTTACTATTTTAATTTACATGAATTCAGATCAGATATATTGCAGATGCTCCATTAGTTTTAAAGGGGATTACCTGTACTTTTGAAGAAGGGAATAGAGTGGGAGTTGTAGGAAGGACTGGAAGTGGAAAAACAACACTTATAAGTGCTTTGTTCCGTTTAGTTGAGCCTGCAAGTGGAAATATTCTTATAGATGGCATTAACATATGCTCTATTGGGCTCAAAGACTTGAGAATAAAGCTAAGCATCATTCCACAAGAACCAACTCTTTTTAAGGGTAGTATTAGAACCAACTTGGATCCTTTAGGCAAGTACACTGATGATGAAATATGGAAGGTGAATAATTTAGTTTCATTATTGGATAATAAATTACTTTATATTTTTTACCTTATTTTTCACTTGACCATCTCAAATAAACAAGTTTGAATTTGATTGGTTTTGTTTTGTTTTGATAGGCTCTAGAGAAATGTCAGCTCAAGACAATAGTTAGTAATCTACCTAAATTGCTGGACTCTTCTGGTAAGTTAAATCCAATAACTTAAGGCTTTGTTTAGACTGAAGATAGTAGCAAGGAAGGGAAGGAAAGGGAAGGTTTAATTGAAACTTTTTCTTTGTTTCTAATATCTTCCAAAATCTTCTCTTGTTTATATTCCTATGTTCCTTTAGGGATTTGGGAAGTGAAAGTTGCTGCAAACAGGAAAGAGAAAGTTTATCATTTAAGCCTCTCTTATCACTCTATATTTTGTATGACATTCTTCCCTTTTGCTCCTAACTCTAAAATTTCTTGAAGCTTGTACTAGATCAGGCATTGTAAAGGAAATTTTGTTTTTGAAGTGTTATTTAATATCACCAAGTTTCTAATTCAACTAAAACAAGATCCAAATTTGAATAATTTAACAGTGAGTGATGAAGGTGAAAATTGGAGTGTAGGACAACATCAACTCTTTTGTCTTGGAAGAGTTCTTCTCAAAAGGAATAAAATTCTTGTGTTAGATGAAGCTACTGCTTCTATTGACTCTACCATAGATGCCATTCTTCAAAAAGTTATAAGGCAAGAATTTACAGAATGCACAGTTATAACTATTGCTCACAGAGTTCCAACTATAATTGACAGTGACATGGTTATGGTTCTCTCTTATGGTAAGCTAGTTATTTCCTCCTATACTAAATATAATGTACTCTACTTGTATCCAAAAACTTAGATTGGTTTCAAATAATCATGAAAAGTAGATCTTCTCTTTGGTTGCTAATATTGGCCAAATCCTTGGTGACTATAGGGGAACTAGTGGAGTATGATAAGCCTTCAAAGCTTATGAAGACAAACTCTTCATTCTCAAAGCTGGTGGCAGAATATTGGTCCTCCTACAAGAAAAATGCTTCTCAAAGTGCAAGCATACATTAAGAACAACATTGTGTTTTTTGTCCAAAAATGCTTCATTATTTGTTTTAGGCAACAGTTATCTTTCATTTTTGTTTAGGCCATGGCATTTAAAGTTTCCTCTTAATGTATTGTATTATAAACTCTTTATTGCACAAAATGCTTCAAGTTGAATTTCACTTACAAGGTTTTAGTCTTCAACAGCTCTTTTTTGTTTTCATATGTCGTGACAAATAATTAAAAGATAATATGCAAAATTGGGCCAATTTGATATCTAAAAAGTACGTTTCATTTAAGTTCTAGAACAAACTTTTGACAATGACTTGCATAAACTATAACAAAGTGATAATTAATTGTAGCATAATGAAGAAAATGACAAAGCATTTTATTATCAATTCCTTGATAAGAGTAGAGACTTTAAGTCTCTCAATTACTAAGCTTTAACTGTTTCTTGAAATTTATTTATTAATTCCAATGACTGTTTAATTAATTTTGGAGAAAAGGTTTAAATGCATCTTTCTATTCTGTATTGAAAGAAAATAAGCTAATAAGCTAAATCTTTTATTTATTTGATTTTTCCCCCTTGAAAAATCAAAGAATATGAAACACCTAATTATCAAGGAGCAAGGAGCCAAGGAGGAGACATGGAGGGAACAAAGTTGCATTTATTTTGAATGCCAAGTGATTAAATTCTAAATTTGTGTAGAAGGCCACAGAAGTTGAGAAGTTTCAAAAAAAAAAAATAAAAGCCTTGAATGTTGTGGGACAAAAGTGTCATTGTCGTCATCATCATCTTTTTTAATTTTTAATAGAAGCACCTAATATTTGAAAGACAATGAATGATTACTAATCTATATCAAACAATGTAGAACTATAAAAGGTTAAAGGTAAACAATATTTTTGAAGTGTGCACGAAGGGTCATAATGATCCTAAATTTAATTCTAGATCATTTATATTCTTCAACCTCAAAAATTTTTTGTATCATCACCTCACCATTTCTTTCATATATTTTTTCATTAGTGGGCCCTTTTTTTAATTTTTTTAATTTTTATTATAAAATATTACTTGTAAGCCCACATGCATTGCTTTTTTATATTTTTTTTATCCTTTCCCAATCTCTCTCCTCTCCCCTCTTCTCCTCTCTCTCCCTTACGTCTGCATGATCTCTCTGCTCCCCATATTCCACATTACCTCTTCTTCCTCCCTCCTCCTCCTCTCTCTCTCCATCTACACACCTCTCTCACTTCTCTCTATCTCTCTTTCCCCCTAGCTCATTTCTTTCATTCTGCCTCTTTTTTTATTCAAAAAATAAGGGTAAATAAATGCATGAGAAGACGGCTTCCTTATATTGAGTTAGCAAGAGAGTGTGTAATATAAAGCATGAACTTTAGAAAAGTGGTAAAGAAGATAGTGGTAGGAACCCTCAACTTGATGGCTACGTCTATCATGGTGGTGCAGAACATGCACCACGAACTCGATAAGTTAGGATGAGTCTAAGCCTGAGGTAAGTTTGCAGGGAAGCTAAACCAATCTAAACTCAGTCTAGAACTAGATGGCCAGTATGGAGGAGAGAGAGGGCTCTAAGACTAGGAATAGATGAAGCTTATAGAATGTAGCAAGATAACTCCATGTAACTCCATGAAGAGAGAGAGTCGGAGAGGTCATCAGAATGCTAGAAACTGTTAGTGTTGCCAATGTAAGGAAGATCGATAATCCATATTTGCTATACTAGAGTAATGACCCCTACGAGACCTTATTCCATTACAATAACAACACCCTCATGCATGCAGGTAGGTTCTCGACATGCATGCCTAGGAGGAACCACCATCTTTGTTTTTTGACACACAAAAAATGAGGGAGAATAGGACTAGATCAACTGCTGGCGAAGGGATAGTAGAACACTAAGGTCTCTCAGCCAAAGCTTTTTTGGTCACCTTTACCGAACCCACCATCTTTAGTTGATGCCAACAAATTGCGATGTAGGTTGCTTGGAGATGGAGAGAGAATGGTAAAGAGAGAGAGAAAAGGAGAGACAATAGGGAGGAGACGAAGAAGAGGGTGTGGTGGAGAGAGAAAAGGAGAGAGACTGGAGGAGAGAGAATTTTTTTATATTATAAAAAATATTTTAAAAATTGTGGGACCTACAATTAAATATTTTATAATAAAAAATTTAAATATGGGGCCCATATAATGGAAAAATAATGTTAAGGGCATAGTAGAGTAAATTTTTAAAGTTAAAGAAAAAGATTGACCCCAAATTGAGTTTAGGGTTATTTATGATCCTTCATGTATACTTTAGATATATTTTTAACCCTTAATCCAACTATAAAAGTAACAAAGATCCACCAATGAGTTTTCAATGCAACGGCATACTCTTAGCTCAAATCCAAGGACATTGATTAAACTAGCACAACCTATTGCTAGTCAAGTTATACACTTAGTAAAGTCACATCATATCTGCCAGTAATTTCGTAGCCTAAAAGCTCCCCCATAAGTGAGAGGTCACAGGTTTTAATCTCGGATCATTAATGTCTATCCTCTAATTCAAAAATTTAGAAAAGTGATATCATATTTTAGATGAACATCGATAGCCACAATATTTGAATATCACTCTTATTTCTGCGTCTTTCCTTCTGTTTCCAAATTGTAACAAGTAGCAAGTGCATCCAGAATTTGGGTGTGATTGTTTTAGCATTTATGGCCATTAATATTTATTTGTTTGTTTGTTTTTTTGGTTGAAGTTGACATTGGAAGGTTGAAGTACATTGATTTGATCCTTTTCTTTTGGCTAAAAATTGATTTAATACTTATTAAAATTAATTAGTGTGGACCCCTAAATGAGGGGTATCTGATATTGAAGGAAGACCATTTGGGCATTGGTCCCCATTCCAGATCTTAAGTGCCTTTTAGATAGGTTGTGGATGAAAAATATCCAACATTCAAATTATTTTGTTTGGATCAATGTTTAAGTGGTAGGGACGATTATAGAGGAAATTTGGGCAGAGTTGTTTTCGTGACCATTCTCTCTCTTACCTACTAAACGCACTATTGCATTGTATTTTTTAAGGCTTCTATGTATGAAATATTTACCATCTTGTCATAGGGTCTTTTCTTTTCTTTTTTTTATTTTTTCCCTTTTCTTTTCATCACTCTTGAATTAAAATTCTGAACAATTATGATTTAATACCAGTTTAAATAAAAGAAGTTGAAAAAAATAACTTAAAATCAAAACCGTTGATAGTTTTAATTCAAGGGTAATAAAGGGAAAAGGAGATGTTGATCTCCCAAATTTTAATGAGCAAGAGAGGAGTTGAACTCCAAGATGAGAGTCTCTGAGCCGACTAAAACAAAAAACAAAGTTGAAGCTTGGCAATACTGATGATCTTGTTGCAGCTGAGAGAGATGCTGGCATTGAATGAAAGTGAATCTTAATGTATTAATAAAATTAATAATAAGGATTCTTTTATTACTCATGGGTATTTTTTTATTAGAGACAATTTTATACAAGACACAATTCGACACTAAATACCAGCACCTCTTCTAATGTAGATTCGAACCTTGGTTCGCTAAGGTTGTGAAGGACTGCCCCTTTCACTAGACTTGACTCGTGTTAGTATAACAAGGATTTATTATAGAAGAAATAATTTATAAAATATCAACATATCTTAATTTAATTGGAAACAATTACATTAAGTATATAAGGTTAATTATTTAAGTTTTTCCCTTCAAAAAATTATTATAATAATTTTACATGTATATATATGAACTTTTAAATTTGATATAAAGAATTTAAAACTACAATATTTTTATTTTATAATAATAATTTTATCAAAAATTAAATCAAAATTGTTAAAGCTTTGATCTATTGATGATGGAAAGAAAAGGAGGGACCCTCTCCCAGCTCAAGTCAACGTCTCTCTCCCATTTTTCTTTTGTTAGTTATTCCGCTTTTCTCTTTTTCACATTTTTCTCTCTTACCAAGTGTAGCATTAAGCTAATGATTGAAAGTTTGAATCTCAACTATTATGTATGTTGCAACTTAATTGAAAAATAATCTACCAATTGCTCAATCTTGGGGGGATAATATTTACTGTCAGTGCAATTTATTATTTATATTTGAAAAAAAAAGTTTTTATTGGTAAGAGATACGGATACTCCTTATCAATCGACCATACAACATTTGGCTTAAGTTTGCTAACATTTTTGCTGGGAATAGAGAGAGAACATGCAAATAGGATAGGTTGATTGGGATGAAAATGGAATTAGAGATTTTTTATTAAGAGGAGAGAATGATAATATTAATTAATGAAAAGGTAGTTTTAGAATCTTTTATAAAATATTCTTGATGATATTAGAAATTAAACTAAAATGTATGATGAAAATTGAAGAGAAAATCTATGTAATTTTAGAAAAGCTGAACAGGAAAATCAGTATATTTTACTCCATCTATTATATATACATATATATGATTGATGTTGATAATATTGATATCAAACAAAATATTTATTCAACGCTTAAGATTGAAAAAATATATTAACATAATGGCCCCCAACAGAGAGAGAAAGAATAAGGGAGAAATTTAGAGAGGAAATGATTAACTTCATTTAATCATTTTTTATACTTCATATCAGGGGCAACAAGAAAAACAGAGTCATCTCACTTGACCCCGTTGATGATAACCCTTCTCACACCACACTCTTCAAAAATGCCAAACAAGAAAAAACAATTGTATGGCAGATTGGCAGAGATGAAGAGAAGAATCTCACAATTGTCCACGCTCCTTTCTGAATCAGGAATTCTGTAATTTCTTTTAATTATTGCACGCTATAACTACAGTCCTTCTTGGACCAGTTACACCACTAGACACATCAGTTAAACCTGATTTAGTGTTTTTTTTTTTTAAAGGACTCTTTGAATTGTGTTACATTTTCAAAGATGTTAATTCATTATTGAATCAGCCATTACTGCTGAACTCGGAGGAGAGATTGAGGCAGAGCCTCATGAACATACACAGACAGAGTCTGCAACTTGCAATCAGGTGAGATGAGCTGAGATGCTTTTTCTTCCTTGGAGATCTTGTTGATCAACTGAATCAAAACCCTCTCAAGCTCTTCCCCGTCACTCCAATCATGGATCTCAGCCTTCACAAGCAAATGGTCTTTGCATATCAAGTCCCACAAGGGAAAGTTCTTCCTTGGCATCACAAAGTCTCTCTCTTTCAGCCTCAAACTTGGACAGTAGTCCCCACTTCCATCACCAAGATAGATGAACCTCTTGCTTTCTCCAGGGGATATTGAATCTTGAATCCTCTCTATGATCAGACCCTGTATTGGAATATAGATTCAATCACTCAGAAATATATATATATATATATATTAAACACAAAAATATAACTTGCACGATCAGATGTTAATTGATGATTGATTACATTATTCTAATGTGGAAATTTTTAAATTTATTGCTTATTTTGACTATTATTACATCTGAACTGGGGCATATAATCATTATTGTGTCCCCTAAAGGATTTGAATACAAATAATAATGATCTATGAGAGTCCAGATTCTTCCATGTGTACATGCATTTAAATACAGCAGAAATCATGTCTAGATTCTCCGGTGGGTCAGTGAGGCCCCACTTGTATTTTTGCAAAATCAATTCAAGCTGAAAAGTTGAAACCAAAGTATGTTTATGTTTAGAAATCAAGGGTAAGTTTTCTCCTTCTTCTTCTTTTTCCTTCCAGAGTAGAAAAGTAAGAGAATTAAAGGAAGAAAATATAGTACCTTGCACATGTTTGGAGGGCAGAGAGTGCAGCCATGGGGAGCTTTGTTGAAGTCATGATAAGGCAAAATCCTCAACCTTCCCTCTTCATTAACATAGCCAGGATTACTGTTAATCTCAGAGAAGCACTCCTTTATTCCCAAATGCTTCAAAATTGTTTCAATGAAGAACATATTTGCATCACTTACAACCCTTAAATCACACCTGAAAAACAAAGAAAATGGCACCATGTATTTCTTCTCCACCAAAAGGAAAGAAAAATAACACATAAGTTCCCATATTTATTTATCTGAAAAGGAGAAGAAAAAGATGCATACCCTAAAGCATGAGCTGCTTTAATGGCAGGAACAACTCTGGGATGTTTAGGAATCCTCTTCAGAACCTCTTCAATTTCCTCAATGGTTATTCCTTGTGAATGAAGCTCCATCATCATCCTATCCTATAAAATCAATAGGAGAAAAAGAAGACAACTCAGTCATTTCTGTCACAAACAACAAAACCAGAAGCACAAACTTGAAACAAAACATTTCCGTAGGATGACTCCAATATCAATGGATTGCCTCGAGGAAATTTTACAATCTCATCCTTCTAGATCAAGAGGCAATGACATGACAATATCATTGAAATAGCAATATTCTCTGCACTTGAAACAAAACCAGACTTGCATAGACCATTATCATTGAAGAAACAGAGTCATATCTTTCTGAACAAGGAATCTTACCATGAGAGAGTTCCAAGGCATGGTGGGAAGAAGCTGATTGAACAAGTCGGTGGCACCGAGCTCGTCGACGACCCAATTGTCACTATCGCAGTCAACAATGGTCTTGTCGAAGTCGAAAACCACCACAATTCTAGACATTGTTAAGAAAATCTCAATGGCCCAGAAGAACAAACCCTATCGTGTGTCTCGCAGCTCTACCGAAATCAATTCTTGGCGTGGATTCTACAACTAGTAAGACGTGGGTATTTATAGTGAACACCATCGCTAAAACCTAACCCCGAAAAAGAAAACCCAAAAAAAAAAAAGAAGAAGAAGAAGAAGAAACGGTTCTTTTGATTCCAAAGGAATATTACTTGGGGCGATGAAGGAGGCCGTGAAGGTCCCATCTTCTTGGCAGCTTGCTTCCTCTAGAGCATATCTTTCTCATGAATCAAAATCCTGACGACGATATCACAAATCTCATCAGGTCCGTTGGATTTGATGCCATTTCACTTTGGTCAAGAGGATCCAACGGTGAGGAGATCAAAGAGGATTCTAAGCCAAGCGAATAAGAACTTGGTCGGGAACAAAATGGAATATTCCAAGGAATTCGATATTAGTTGGCCGCCCTTTTTTTTTCGGCCAGAAAAAAAAAAAATTAGTTGGCCACCTTTGAAATACACTTACCACTGGCTCCAAGAATATTCTGGGTATGGTTCCGTTTCAGTGATCCTTATAATATTTATTTATTTATTTTTATGAGTATTAAATTTCGAAAATTTGCTTATTAGGCGTGTGCTGTGTTCGTACTAATTTCCAAATGGATGAGCCTGACCTTGTAAATGTTCAATCTCAAATTGGATTCTATTTGCTTTATTCTTATATGCGCTTTTTTTTTTTTTTAGCCAAAGCTTTATTATTACATATGCATGTATGTTTGTGATTATGTGAATTCTTTTTTGTGAGAGTATCCATAAAATATAAAAGAAGAAATTAATGATGGCCTGATTTTCAACAATTTTTTTTAAAAAAATTAATTATAAATATTAGTTCAGGTTATTGTAAATGAGCTAAGTTTTATTATTGTCACTCCACGAATTTATCATTTTTTCTTTTTTAGTAAACAAAATCATGTTAACTCATTTATAAACTCAAATTAAATAAAACTCGATTAAATTTATGAGTTAATTTTTTGAGTTTATCATTTTTACATTTCTAGCTTATAAAATCTTGTTAATATACTTATAAATTTGTTAAGCAAAATAAATATATATTGTGTACAACTTAATTCATAAAAGCAATAGAATCTGATTCAATGACAAATAAAACTCAAAAAAACAGATATTAATATTAATAAAAAAAGAGAAAAAAATACTAAAAATAAATTACTCTATTTTAAAATTTCTATGTTAATTGTAATATTTTATAAATATAGATAGATTTAATTTCAATAATTTATATTTAAAATATATTTAAATTAAATTATAGTCATATTTTATTTTTAATTATTTAATTATGTATTTTTAAAGCCTATTTATTAATAGAGGTAAACTCTAACGAGTTCATAATTCAAGTCTATATTTTGAGCTTAGATTCCTAATATAAATTTACTTAAACTTGCAAATTTAACATCCTCGTTAAGTTTCATATTAAGAATTTAAATATTTTATTTATAATTAAAAATTTTATTTGTAGATAACAAGAATTGGACCCTTATCATCCTATTACACATAACTACTGTAATTTTGTAAACTGTCGATAAAAGAATATCGAAATTCAAGCGTAGAATCTAATCTTTTGTCACTGTTCTTGAGGATGATTGATCCAGCACCTCCACCCTGGTAATTTATTTATTTTTGCCAGATTGTAATTTATATTATTTGGTCAAAATAATAAATTTAGAATATTATGAAAACAAATCATAGCATGAAATTTCTGTGGCAATTCTCTCATGTAGAGGAAACTTCATCAATCTCTTAATAGTTAACATCCGTTAATAATATGGGGAATGAATTTTAATTTTTATCATATATTTATTTCATATCTAAAAGTTAGAAAACGAAACCTCAAATGCTCGATTAAGGAATAAGAACACTACTTATGTTAATATGAATTGTGAATTTTTATGATATTTATTATATTTTCATACTTATTGCTCCTTCCGGATTAAATCATTTTCTAAAAATTTTGTTTGGTGTAAACTATAGGGGATTGGGTAGGTATTCTATTTTTTTTTTCAATTATACTCTTACTTTATTAAGTGATTAATGAAGGTGTTTTAAATAAGTTAAATATTATACTCCCTCCGACTATAATATAAGGCATTTTTTAAAAATCTTGGATAGTACAAAATATAAAATATTAGATAACTTTTATATTTATTTTTTCAATTGCAGCCTTACTTCATTTATTACTCTTTTTGAAAAAAAAATGAATTAAAATTTTAATTATTATTATCAAGGCTTTTATATATAGGATATTTAATGAGGATATAAATAAAAAGATATGAACCTTTTTAAGAATTTAACATTTTAATTAACATTGTTTGTAAATCATGAATTAGTTAATTATGACTTATATTATTATCTAAATTGAGTATTTATTACATAATATTACATACAACGAGCACGACTGGAAAGCTGTGTAAATTTTTTGAAAATCAAGATTTAACTAACTTTTTTAAGAAATGTAAATTAGTAAACACTTACCCTGGTCCAAAATATAAATAGTTTTTAAGAAAAATTTACATACCAATAAAGTATTCATAATTTTCATAAAAATATATATTTTTTACTCATAATCCTAATTATCAATGTATTTTATATTGAGTGAGATGCATTTATATAAAGATCTAAATTGATAAATACAATGGGTAAAATGGAGAATTTTTTTTACATGTACTTGATTGCTTATATTTTAAATTAAAATTAGTCTAGGGAAAAATACTTATATTTTTTAAAAATATTTTTATATTGGTATAAAAATAATTCGATCTTGAATGATTTTAGCTAATCAAAAGAAAATTAATATTGGCAAACCACGTGAATGTGACTTCAGGAAGATGGAGTAATTTCAAGATAAACATAAAAAAAAAACAATAATCAAGATGTGAAAATAGATAAGCCAATTATGTTCATGAATATATAGAAAAGGATAATTTAGCTGATAAAATTGAGAGTTACGATTTCAGACATTTGTGGTGCATGCGATTATTCTCACACTTGGATTATGTGATATTGTGTTTTTTATGTTTATCATAAGGATTGGATAATTTAGTTTATTTTTTCTTATCCTTTTCATTTCTATATCATTTAGAGCAATGAAACGACGCCTCATATTTCTGATTCAATATGAGCGAAGCATCAAGCTCACCATAATTTGTTTGACTTGAGATAATAAAGTCACTATTATTTATCATTTCCAAGAGAGACATTATTAGTGTGTCCCAGTCGTTTGTAAACCCAACCCTACAAGTAATCTCAATGGATCGATTCGAAATTTTAATAACTCAATATTAGCACATAATTCTTTTTCTTCTTTTCATATCATAAAGCATAAATGAGTTTGGATCTTAAAATTTATTAGTACAACAAGTCTCATAGTTTAAAGAATATTTATAAAGACGATTATAATTTAGCAACCCATGCAATGCTTGCATCGAGACTAGTCTTTTTTTTTTTTAAATCCATTAAATTGTCTTGAATTTTTTCTATTGTTCAGGATTCTAAAAAATTTGTGAGTATTACTACTTATGCCTAGACTAAGCCAAACCCTACTATGTAAGATCATGTTTATCAACGGCAATTTTCATGAATAATTTAGGATGCTTTCAGCATTTTTAACATAACTGTATATATCGGGACTTGAATTTTAATTCGTAGTACAAGTTAATTTGACTCATTTAATTAGTTGAACCAAGCACAAGCATCCCTGCATATTGTCCTAATAGATTATGACCGATGGTTTTTTGTCTCAAAGAAATTAATTTCAAAATGATTAGACTTTGGTCGCCAAAAGTACTGAGTTATTGAATTATTTCTTTAGCTACAAATAGTAAATGTACTTTTTATTTTTATTATCAAATTACGATTAATTGGATTAGAGAATAATTTAATCATACATAATCAAAGAGAGTAATTTAATAATGAATAAGGGACAACTTGGTGCACGAAGTTTCTGCTATACGCAAGGTTCTAAATTCTAATTCTAAGAGGCTTGGATCTATTGTACATAGCTTTATTTTAGATAAACGAGTGATTTATCACTCCTGATCTTTTTAAATCACATTAAGCTGGATAATTTCAAATTTAAATTCCAAAGATAATTGAGGGATTATTTATGATTCCTTTCTTTCTTTTTTGTCATTTTTTCTCACCCTTGATTTTAGATACAATATCACGTGTTACAAAGTTGGTGATAATTCATATTTGTTTAAGGTTAATATTTAATATTTAATTAATTTAGTGGGTTTGCATGTACCAATGGGTTTTGTCCTACAGATTTTGTTCAATTTGCGTCACGATTTCACTAAATATTAATAACATATAATAGTTGATCATGACTAATCAAGTGTCCCCGTGCATGTTCTTCTCACTGCTTGCAAAATATTGAAGAAATTTAAGAGGTTTAAATCATCTACAACTCTAGTATAACTTTTAAATTTTATTTTATTATATTTATATTTGAAAGTTTATTTTATTTTATCATCTCGTAATAATTTTTAATTATTAAAATAAAAAATAAAACCTAAAATACGATCTGCTTTTTTGTTCCTATCTTCGGGGTGACGTGTACTACTTATATATATATATATATCTATATATATATATATATATATATATAAGGTAATAGCTTTGCATTTGGGCAAAGCGACATCTATAATTATAAAAGGTGATGCGTCATGCATTTGTGGATTGATTAAATAAATTATTAAAGTAAACTAAAGATTATTTTGTATCAGAAGTCCTCCACTATCAGTATTATATATGCAGTGTCCAAAACGATACAAATCATATATAAATGTCACACACCATTTAAAATTTAACTTTCATGCACTTATTCATAATTAATCTATTAGGTATTTTTCTATTGAAAGGAATCTTCAATTAAAATTTCTTCTCATATCTAACAAAAATATCTAAGTCACGCAAACTTAAATGGCCAAGTTAAGGGTAAAATCAGAATTATTGTGATTTTAATAAAGCAGAAAGAAAAACAACACTAAACAAAAGAGAAAAGAAAAGTTAATTACGTGACCATTCATCAGTTTTCATGAACTACGCTCATTCCTATTATGAATATGAATTTTATCAAGAAAAATATGAAACGAATGCCAGCAAATATATTTTGCTTAAGTGATAAAAACTTCTACATTCATCTGGACATGTGTTGTTATGCAAAATTAAAGTTATTATTAGAATTAGAACTCATGCAAATTAGTATTTATTCTTTTTAAAGAGCTTGAGTGATAATTTTGAGAAGCACCAAAAGTTGAAAGGCACATATGATTGTTTTACACTTTCATGACGATTCCAATTTTTAAGAATATTAACAATAACATTTTATACAATTTAAGATTTTATCTTTAATTTTTATATATGTATATGATTCTTCCATAAGGGTACGTTTGGATAACATTTCAATCTAGGTTGGAAAAGCACAAACTTATATTGGAATGTTAAAAGCTCAAAAAATTTGTTTGGATAAAAAAATTGCAACTAATATTGAAAGGCAAACAATCGTTGGATGTGAAGCCACAAAAGGTAGCTTTGAAACGCAGCATTAAATAGGAGAGGAGAAACAGAAAGCCGTAGAGAGCTGTATGATAAAACATTACATAGAGTTTTTTTTTTTTTTTTAAGTTTTAAGTTACACAGTTTTATCAACCTATTTTTTTTTTTTTTTACAACGTTACACAGGGAGCTCATCTCTTAACGTAAGGGTGCGTTTTTTTTCCTCCATAAATATATGAAATTAGCCTTGTGTTTTATGCTTTATTTTGAAATATTATAATTTATTTTTCAATTATTTTAGATGAGATTAATTCAATGGAAATATTATATAATTTTTTAAGTTTATGTATAAATTTGAAATAAGATGACTAATAGTCTAATTAAATATTTTATAATTTATCATTTTATTCTACCTTTTAAAAATTTAAGATTTTTAATTTGTCAATTTATTTTATCTTTTAAAATTGAAAATTTTGTAATTATAAATTTATTTAAGCTTTTTATAGTTAAATACTTCGTAACTTATCATTTTATTCTAAATTTTTTACAAAAAATCATAATTTAAAGTTTATTATATTTTCCTAGAGATATCAAATGAGTCAAAAAACATAGATGCTTTTATAAATATAACCTATGTTATGAAACCAAACTAAATAAATAGCTCAATATTTATTATATCCATATAAATCGACTATACTCTCAAATTTTTAAAAATTGATTCATATTTTTTAGGGTAGTAGGCCAATTTATCCAAAAACATATACAATCAAATTTATTTTTTTATTTTTCTAAATTGGCTTTTGAACTTAAACTGTCCAAATAAATTTGACTAAATTTGAGTTTGTCCAATTGATTTTTTTAAAAAAGTATTTAAATATAAATTACATTACATTCAGAATTTTTTCTCTAAACCTCAGTGAAAATTTTTTTTAATCAAAATACACACTAAATCCTTGCAAGTAATTAATGCTGCAACAATATTGGGTTTGGTCGGTTTCCATCTTTGCCAGTTTGATTCTAAAGAACATTCATACAATTCCATTCCTTTAGTTTTAGATTAACATCAAATCAAATAGGGAGAATTATTAGGAAGTCCCACCCTAGAAAGCTAAATATATTATAATCCCATGAAATTTACAAATAAGACTAAAGTTCCAAATCCTTATATTATAAATAAGTTTCCTTATGTCATTACCTAAATACCCTGCAGCATTAAAAAGAAAAAGAGCTTATCGAGTTTTCGACTTACTTCTTCCTCCTTGAATTTTATAGTCGTCTGTTCCGAGCCCACCATTTTTTTCAGTCCAACTTTAATTATTGAGCTATACACCTTGTTTCTGTTATAGCTTCCAACAAAGAGTCAAGTTGGAGAAGAAAGACCAGGTTTTAAGAATCAAATCGGACCGGTTCAACTGGTTGGACTAGGAATCAGTCATCAGTCCAGTTCGGGTGAGACAGGAAAATCAAAAGATAATCAAACCGGTCAAGAACTGGTAAACCGGTCAACAAACTGGAAAAATTGTGAAAACTATACGGTTGAGAGGTTTGGCCACTTCAAGAGATGGCATCTAAAAATAAAAAACGAAACGTAGGGAAGATGAAAATAAGAAGGATGAAAGAGATTTACAAAAAACAAGTAAGAATGCATTTTGCAGCAAAAAATCACCTTAGATTTGTTCTTTCAGTCACAAAACTACAATAATAAAGCCTTCAAACAGGATGCAAGTGAAGCTGCAGTTCAACAAGACCCTCGGCAGTCGGCAATGAAGAGAAGGGAAGGAAAGAAGAAGATGAATGTGTCATCACAGAGAAAGAACGCGTGTGTCAATCAAAGGGATTAATTTTCTGCCATACGATTCCTCTCCCCTTTTCACGTGAATGGCACCATTTTAATATCATTAAATATTGATATGTTGGAGAATGGAGCAAAAGGAGGGAAGCAATTTGGGATGAGTGGGAGACAAAAACATTTATTTATGGATTCATTATGATATTATTTATGCTTATAAAAAAATAAGAAGATAAAATGAAATATGTTAAAATAATGTTATTTTAATTAAAAATTATAAACAACTTATAAATTTTCTTTTTTTATATAAATTTTTTAATTTAAATATTAATTTTTATAATTATAGATGAATTTATCTTATGATTTTTATATATATAAAATTTAAAATATATTAAATTAATCAAAATTGGTTCGACCACAGTTGAACCATTGACGCTTAAACCAGTTCCTTGTCCGGTTCAATGTCTGGTCTGATTTTTTCTTGAGAAAGATACATAGATGTTGGATTATGATTGGGGCAACCTTCAATTATAATGCTCATAGGAAATAAAGAAGCCGCCGCCACAACTCTGAATAAACGCACCAGCAAATATTTGACCACTATCATTCTCATCCATTCTTACCGATCACCTTATTTCTCAAGCTCCATGGGGACCCGCACAGGAGGAAGAGAAGAAGAGCGAGAGAGGAAGTGGGGAAGTAGGAGAATATAGAAAGTACAAATCTTTAGAAGTCCTAACTTGGTGTAGGAAAAGGAATGGGAATTGAAACTGAGGAGGTTTCATGGTGCTCTCAATCATGACGTTTAGGTTAAACAAGAGAAGAAAGATGATTCAAAAAGTTTGAACTTTTGATTTTGGAAGGAGGCGCAGAGAAAGTGGTAGAGAGGAGGAGGAGGAGGGAGGGCATTTAGTTAATTACATAAGAATTTTACAACTTAAAAATATGAAACTTCAATGTTATGTTATTTGCAGATTAGCAACTAACCTATTTAGCCTGCTAGGATGGGACTTCCCAATAATTCTCATAAACAAATTTACATTTTTTAATTACATCTTCATTAAATATTTTACATGAATACTTTGATAATGACAATTGAAATTTTAATGTATTATCTTTTTTAAAAAAATAATAAATAAAGTAAGGTATAATTAAAAAATAAATATAAAAATTACTCAATATTCTGTATTTTGAATTAAGTAAAGTTTTTAAAACATACCCTACATTATAGTGCAGAATATATTCATTATATTACATGACTTTAACTTAAGGTTGAAAATTTTGGATTTGAGTTATGTGCTTAATGTTCAAAATATTAAAAAAAGAGGATGTAAAATTTAAAATCTTAAATGATTTATATTTTCTTTTCAAGTGAAGAGCTGCATATATCCCTTCAATTGCATGTGGCTCCACTACTGAGTGTGTCTATATAACTAGCCGTGGCTTGTTTAAATGATTCGTCACGTTAATTTAGCTCTCGTCTTTTAAAATTAATCTCTGAACTGGTAGTTGGCTTGTGAGAATAATTCATTCCTTCCACGTTATCTTCTGTGAAGTACATTAAATATCCTGGAAAGATTAACATACAGATATTAAAATAAGAAGCTAACTCGCGCTCTTGTTAATGCCTGAAAACCAATAACTAGCCAATACATCAAATGAACAGATTTCTTTGTTGATTCGCCTACCAGTATAAACAAGCTAGGACAAGAAATGTGTCAAAAATGAAGAAACAGCACTCATCCTGGAGTTCCATGATTCTTCTGATAACCAATAACCAAACATGCAAGATATGAAAGACGGTATAAATTTTCTCAAAGGCTAATACCGTGGACGAAATACTTGTTTCCTCTGTACCTAAGAATCCTGTCTTCTGCTCCAACACACCACATATGGCCTTCCAGGTCCAAGTTTCCTTCCATCTTTGCAGTTTCCCACACAAACTTGAATACTCCAAGTGCCTGGTCTAGCTGCTTCACCCCACGCCCAATCATTTTTTCATCATCTGAGGTCAAGATTCTTCCCATGGACAAGCAAAACCTATCCTTACTTCCATTTTCATAAACCCCACCACGTATATCCACTTCAATATCTAAAACTCTTCTGTACAGGTAATATAACAATAGAGTGAACAAACATCTAGATGAGTGTCCCAATGTTTTGGTGAGCTTCTTTTGCACTAGACTTTCTTGATGTCTAGCTTCCTTATATCCGATACTATGATCAACGATAACATCCTTGATTTGAGAAAGACCCTCCTTCATTACCTCGAGCTTAGTCACATGCAACTTAAGCAAAGCTTCACTTCTGAAACATTCAATCAAATCATTGACCATCTCGAGAATATCTTCCCATTTGAGAGGATCAGACGGATCAAGGGTTTTAGAAGGTGAGAGTTTCATCCATGAAGCAGTGTCAGGATCAGAGGAAACTGCAGTTTCAGTCAGAAATTTCAAGCAGTTGTGAACAATTTGCTGACCCATTAGAGTACTTTTGCTTGATCCTCGAGCAGTTAACAATTCCAAATCAACTTTCATGCCATTCAAAATCTCCTCGAGTGCACCTGTCCATATACGGTGCTGGGTCACTTGCGGGCACACTGTTAAGCGAACCGATTTCCTCTGTTGAGCAGTGATATTGAGAAAATTGCTTATTTTAGTAAGTGAATCGACAACAATGGGCACTCTTTCACTAGCTTGGCTGAAAGGAGAAGTTGAATTTTGGCTTGTTTTCTGTGTGCGTTTCACCTTCCGCTGAACCAATGGAGACCCAATAAAGGCCCGGACATGCGATTTCAACACACCCATTTCACGTTCGATTCGATCATCAACAATGGTGGAATTACTGGTAACATCAACAAGCCTTCCGTTGATGGCATCCACGTTTTTCAGGAAATGGGTCAGCTGTGAAATCCTTGGAAACACATTCTCGTACCATTTCAAAGGCAAGACATCGTGGGAAGAAAAGGATTCTTCCAAAGAGTGATATGGCATCAACTTCAAATACAAAGCACCAGATTTCTCAGTTCTCATATGGGAACCATTCCTGAGTAGCTTATGCAATCTCAAGGCCATGTTCCTACATGTCATGTGATTGAACTAAAAACCTATTTCACCAAATGAGTCACGTCTAGTTTCTGTGCTGGCAGCTGCAACTTTGTTGTGGTGTTAAATCAAGCAGATGGAGTGCACTTCGTTTCAGAACCATGAAGAGATATCACAATTGAATCAACAGCATTTTGGGAGATTGGGATGCCCTGCTATATCTGTACTTTCTCCATCTCAGCCTCAGACGATGTCTAGAAAGTTTAGTAATTGAAACATGTGGAGCCCCCGAGAAGTTATCTATTTTACAATGGGTTTTAGATTCTCAAATTTATTCAACGGCGGTGTAGTGTACGGTTATTCCAGTTTCTTTAGGTTGGCAAACTGGAATTGAAGTATCAAGGTGCGCCCCTCATTGGCAGGAACCAAATCATGGCATTTGGAGCAAGCCTTAGCCAGTTTATTCAGCTCAATCAACAGCACAATTCACAGTTTAAATCCATTCAAAACCTAAATTCAAACTCATTAGTTACAGCATAGTCAATCAGTAGCAACCAAGTTCTGGCTTGTGTACCAAATTTATGATAGGCCACGACCAAATTCTGTCATTTAAACCAAATAACCCAAAAAATCAGCAAAATTCAAGGTAGTTTTTAAGGGTATAATCAAAATTACCTATCAGAAGACAGAAATATCTATTCAAACCCGCATCGTTCCCCAAATTTGCTGTCCTCTTTCTCCTCGCAGAGCGCTGAAGAGGGCCAGGGGAGGGGAGAAGTTGGGAAGAGAAGGAGGTTGGTCAAGCCGGTGATTCAGACTGGGCGGGGCGGGCTCAGTTTCGACCAGCCCGAATAAGCTGCGCATGAAAAAACCCCAAGCCCGACCCTAACCCGATTAGCAAGTATAACTGGAGATAAATGGACCCAGCAAGAATTATCGCAATAACCAGCACCAAGCAAATCAATTTAGCAAGAATTAGACGGAGATAAATAGAGAGCTTCAACAAAGCCCAGCTCGAACAGAGGAGAGCTTCAAGAAACCAGCAGCCAGCAAGGCAGCACGCAAGACCCGACCAAACATCACGAAGAATGAGAACGAGGGAAGAAAACGCTAAATGGAGACGAACTAACCTGCAAGAAGAAATGGAAGACCACAGTTGCACGCCGGCGGCGAGGTCGTCGGATCTAGAATGTCAGAAAGAGAGGAAGAACGAGAACGAGGGGCCGAGATTGAGAGGGGTAGCTGGGAAACCAGAGTCAGAAGAGAGCTGAGAGGAAAAAGCGAGAGGTGGAGAAGGGCCTGAGTAGCGGCGCGGGCGGCGAATGGGTGAGGTGAGCCGGTGAGGGAGGGAGAGACGATCGGCGGAGTTGACAGGGAGAGAAGATGGAGAGGATGAGTGATGCGCCTGCGAGAGCTAGACTACAGTGAACCAGCGAAGAGTAAGACGAGAGAAAGAGAATGAGTGATGCGATTGCGACTTGCCGGCTGCAAGGCTCGTTTAGGCGAGGCCAGCAACTTTAGTTGCACAGGCTTAACAAGTTAAAGAGACTTAAACATGAACTAAAATCACGATAAAGCTTTGCCATGACATAAACGTGAACTTAAAGGTTGAGTTAATTTGAAAATTTATCTAAAAATAATTTTTATAAATAAATTTATATTTTAATTTTAAAATTTTTAAATATATTTTATGACTATTACTATAAATATAAAACTTGATTTATCAATTATAATATATAATAATTAAAAGAACTGATCAATTATAATACACTATAATAATAAAGTAATAATATTAAAATTAATATATATGTTTAATTTAATTGAAAACATAATTAAAAATAAAAAAGGACAGATTAATTAAAAATTAAATGATAAAATTAATATATATGTAATATATTACATTATATATTTTATATATATATATATATATATATAATATGTAAATAGATTGACATGTTGGGCTTGCAGACTAAACTATGAAAAACTAGGCCCAATCTATTTAATCAAATGGGTCTAATTAAAGGCATGTACTTCCTTTGCAGTCACTTTCAATATTTTTACCATAATTAAGAAAAATTTTAAATTTTATTAATTCTATTTAAAAATTCAATAAATTTTTAATTTTATCTCTATTAAATATAATTATTTTAAAATAAAATACTCTAGCATTTAATAAACTTCTCTATAACTAATAAGAAAAAAATTATAAAGACGAACATAAGAATCATTGAGATGCCTTATAAATAAACAAAAGTAAACATTCCTTCTCTACCCTTTTATAAGACCAAATGATATTTAAATAAGACAAAAAAAATCAAGCTTGAAAAGCTCAACATGTATATGTAATATATAATACTTCTTTTCAGGATGATAATTTAATTAGATCATATTTAAATATTGTTAGATTTAATTGAGGATAATTTTTTAAAAAACGTTTTTTACACGCACAAGTTCGAACTCAGAATCTCATATTTAAACTCTTATTAAAATGACAACCTATCGGTAAGTGGCAACTAGTTTGGCGGTTGTAGCTGTGGCTGTAAGGGTGGGCTGTTTGGGCCCTTAACTTGCCTATTAAGGTTTGGAGCTATAAAATGGTTGAAAACTTGAAACTGTCGTGTCCCAGTCATTAGTCTCAACAAGCTGGCCCATTGGGTTGGGCAGGTCCATATTCCTACCACTAAACTTCATATTAAAATTCTTTTTTTTTTTCATCAGATATGATGTTTTATAAATAATGAACAATTATAGACTTGAGGACTTATTCGCAGTCGTTGGTCAAAAATATGAACGGGATATCAAAATGTGTTGCGTGTTGGGGGGAGGTTCATATAATAGCAGGATCCCATGCAGTGGTTTTTTTTTTTTTTTTTTGCTTTTCTTAACGATGAAGTGAGGTTCAATGATTTGAAAGGTGGGGGGCACGTGGGTGAGAAATAAAAGAAGAGGGGAGAGAGAGACATATGCGACCACATACCCTACACGAAGGTCGAACTCAAAGGGTGGTGTTTGGTAGATTCCAAGCAAGCTTTTGATCAATCGACATGAAACTTAACCTCACGCCCTCAACAAAACTTCATTTCTAGGAACATGTCCTCCTTCTAAGCAATCTCTATCTCCATCCCTCTCTTGCTCTACTTCTTTTTCAGCTCTTGTAGTTATTAGTATTTCTTATAAAAAAATTACATTTAATCCTTATAATTGTGGCAAATTTTGGAATAAGTCCTCATAGTTTACTTTTTACTAACAACTCCTTATAATTTGTTTCATTGACATACTAATAAGTGCATATTTTATAATTAAATAAGTGTAGATTTTGATTTGGATTTGATTATATTTATTAAGAGTTCACATCTATTTAATTAATATTTATATACTTTCCCCTCGTCTCTTAATTATAAGATAGAAAGGGATTTTAATACAAAATTTACTCATATTTTTTATTCTTATATTTTGTAGAAAAAAAGAAGGGAACGTTGGAAGCAATTGTCACAAGCATGTAAATATATGCTTAGAGACTAAATATTTTAGGGAGATGATGTACGCGATTTTCAGGGAATAAAGAAGAGATACACAAAAAAATTATATATATATATATATATATATTAAAATCTCATATCAATAAGAAAAAAAAGAAAGAGCCTCCACTTTAACTAAATACTCCCTCCATCAAGAGAGGGATCATCTAATCACTTATGTTTTATTGATTTATTTTTATTTTTTATATTTTTATCAAAATTATCCATTTTATCTATTTTTCTTGAACTATTAATTATTTAAATTAGTAAAAGTGCAACTTTTCTATGGGTTTGATGCTTGAAATACTCTACGTAATTTATTACTGTGATCTTGTACACTTGTGAGAGCGATCACATACACATCAACTTTGTTATCACACAAGATTCAATTATCTAGACAAGGGAGAGTTCTTGGTGTTTTAAGACTTAATTCTATATTGTAAACTTTAAGGCCAAACAATTTTAAAATAAATAAATTATATCAAGTGGCATCAAAATATTAAAACTTTAGGGACCAATGTCATGATTTAGTGAAATTATAAGGGCTAAAATTTAAATATTTCCTATTTCTTGTTTGTTACTGTTCTTATGACTTCTAGGCTTCTATCTCCATATTTTCATTGGTTTTCTCTTTCTTGTGGTCTTAATTTTTTTTTGGATTAAGGGGCACAAATGCCTCAAAAGTTTTTTGAAATAAATGTTAGGTACCCTTATCTTTTAGTTAGAGCAATATTGGCACTGAAACTTTTAAAAATAGTGCGATATTACCTTACCATTAACTCTAACAACCATTAACCATTAAAAATTTTACATGCACCACATGTTAAATGGTTCTTCTTCTTCCACGTTCTTCTTGTTTGCGTGTTGCTCTGACCAAATACTTAAATCCTCATCATCTCCAATGCCAGCATCATCTACTCATGTGTGGCCTTAGCAACATACCACTTCATCCTCTTCAAGTTGTGTCTTTAAGGCTAACGACAATTGTAGCAAATAACATAGCCAATAAGTCTCCCCCTCAATGACATTTCCTGTGGCATTGACCCTGAAATCCTTAAGAAAATCCCTATCTTGCCTTGCTCTCGTAACAAAAGAATCCTTTAGCCTTCAACTTTTTTTTAATCCTATTGACGAAAAGAATCCCTTCTCCTCTAAATTTTTTTTTCAAATTTATTTTTCAAGTTTTAGTTTAGGCTTTGATTTTTGTAATGGGTTGATGGGTTTGATTTCAATAAATCCACCACAAATTCATATTCATGAATTAGGTTAAGTATGAAGGAAGATTTAATGTTATACATTCCTGCGCGTACATGATGTTTAGTATTGAGTCTTCGACGAGTAAGGAATTTGCACTTATGACCTCTACTTTCTTTTTGTGCAACATGGGAATAATCTCGTAGAAAATGAACTGATTATCCAACTATTAACAAAACTACTTCTAGTGATAAACATTTCCATGAATTAGAATTTGTTGTGAATTCATTATTGCCTATTTTCATCATCTTCAACAAAATCGTCACAAGTGTGGGAAGGGATGGATGATTGAAGGAATCTCCATTGCCAAGTTGGCTAAGTTGCTGAGTTGCCTCCATCTCTAATTCCGACAACACCGACTTCTTCTTCTCCTTGACCCCATTTCTTTGGACCATTTAGCATATGACATGTGTCAATCTTTTTTGTCAAGTAAAATTTTTAACGATCAATGTTTTGCAGAGTTAACAATAGAGTAATATTTTTTTTGAAAGTTATGGGGCAACATTGTACCAACAAAAAGGTAAGAATATTGAGTACTCCTTTTCAAAAACTTCAAAGTGTTTTTGCCTCTTAACCCTTATGCAATCAATATTTTTCAATTATCTAAAACACATATATGGATGGATAGATAATTTTACTTCTCATTGATTTGATCAAGTATTTAAATCTATTTTCAACAATACACAATCTATTTATCTAAGTTAATCCTAATGACTCATTTAGAGTCACAATATGACTCATGATTTAATTTTTAAAATTCTTATAGAAAGATTAAGTATTTATTGATCATCTACCAATGAATTGTCATGTTAGCAATTAAAATTCAACCAACAAGACCATATATTATATATAATTTGAATATTTTGCTATCACCTAAAGTGATTGTATGTTTATGAAACATTAATAAAAAGTGAGAATAATATTTTTTTGGGATGATCACTTTAAAAGACTTTTTTGAAATGCAAATTGTGCTTAAGGACCAAAATCATTATAATATTCAAAAAAGGATGGGGTGAATGGCCTAATTTGTTAATTAACAAACTTTAAAAAACACACAAACTCTGGTTGCCGAAGCTCCAGTCCCTCTGCTAGCAGATGATAGTAAGCTTGTCAAAGCTCTGGCTGGCTAATAAAGGGTTGCGAGTAATAAAAAATTTCCATGGTATATATAACACCCCTCAAAATAAAGATAAGATTTAATTAAAACCAACCCAATATTTATACAACTCTAAAACTAAACATGAAATTAAAATTAGACCAGAATCTTGTCTCAAGGAAATCTACTTACAAGCCAACCAATGACATGATCACATGCAGTGATGATACGAGAATTCAGGAGCTTAAAACATATTTGGGTCAATAATTTGAAATGAAGGATCTTGGCAAACTAAATTTTTTTCTTGGGCTTGAGGTTCACTATAGGAGAGATGATATATCTCTTTCTCAAGTCAAGTATATTACCAATTTGATATCTTGAGGTCAACTTGCTGACGAGAAGGTTGAAAATACTTTTATTGAACTGAATGTTCACTATACTTTTACTGATAACACCTTATTAGATAATCCCACTCATTATCCCCACTTGGTAGGGGTCTCATCTATCTTACTGTGACTTATTACAATATTAGTTATGTAGTTCACATTATTAGTCTATTCATGTCAGAGCCTTGAACTACTCATTATGCAATAGTTTTTTAAATCATTTGGTATATCAAAGGCACTTTATGTTATGGGTTTCACTTGTTTGCTAGTTTTTCTCTTGCATTGCTGGCTAACTCTAAAGCCAATTGGATTGATGATCGAAGGTCTACGATTGGTTTTTGTATCTTTCTTAGCCATTCCTTTATCTCTGGGATAAGTAAGAAGAAAATGTTAGCCTCCTGCTCCAATGCTAAATTGAAATACTGTGCATTAACAAACACGACCACTAAGGTACTTTAGCTTCATTTATTACTTGACAAGATAGAAGCATCTCATAACTCTTTCATAGATATCTATTGTAATAATTAAGTTGCAATCAAGATTGATGTGTATCATGAGCAGAGCAAATATATTGAGATTGACTGTCACTTTACTCGACAGCATATTGTCTAAGGCACCATCCAACTTGTTCTGGTTTGAATCAAGTGTCAACTAGCATACTTGTTTATGAAATCCTTTCATCCAAGCCGCTTTCATTTCTTGAAAGACAAATTCAAGTTATTCTCTATTAAGTCATTTTGAGTTTGAGGAGGGTGTTATCTAGAATATTTTCTAAATATATTCTATCATTATTGTATATATATTTCAATCATTATTAATATTATTTGATATTATTATATAATTATTAGTCATTATTGTGTTGTCTATTTCTTGGTGTATGTAATGTACTCTTCATATTAGCAATATACACGGCACATTTCCCAATTATTCCCTAATTTATCTCTTTCTTCTATAATAACTTTCATGGAAGTGATTTGGTTGTTATTCTCAGATTTATATGTGTCTGAATTAACACATACAAGCCATTTGTAAATAAGTTTTCATGAACTCAAGTTAATATAAATGTTATTTATTGTAATGTGATTTATGTTTTAATATTTTTTTAAAAAAATTAATTTAATGTGATTCATGTTTGAATATTTTTTCTTTACTTGATTTTTATTTTGATAAATAAACATAAAAGCCAAGAGCTAAAAGCAAAAAACCAAAAAAAAAAAAAACAAAAAACAAAACAGCATCCTGGCATCAAGTTTGAACCAAAAGTCGTTTGCACAATTTTTATACAAACAAAATCTTTTTAATCTGGTGTGATTTAAATATTAATTTCAACCATTCAAATCTCAGTCTAAGTTTAGACCAGACGTTAGTTTTTTCTCCTTTGAATGTATTTTTGTAAAAATTCATGTACTTTGCTTCTCATAACGTTTGTCTTGAATATTGAACCAAGATATATTTGATATTCTAAAAGTGCTAGTTAAGTAAGTCCTTAAAGGTTATTAAAACTTGGAGACTTTGCTCTAGACTTCTATTTATAAAAAAAAAAAAAACACTTTACTTGTAGTTCTCACTACAAACATGCAATAATTTTTTTTAAAGGCAATCATTCATCATAAATGCTTATCTTCTTATCCCACTATACATTTTTTTCTCCAGCGTTTAGTTTTATAGCATTATGGTGTTAAACTGATAACAAAAACAAATTTAGTCCGGACAATATTCCTTAAACTTTCTTGCATGCAAAGAATCACACGGTGCTGAGTTATATTAAATTATTTTAATTAATTAATTCTTACATACTTTTTGAATAATGATAAAATTAATTTTTTCACACTTCATATACTATTGTTTTGGCTATTAATTTGGATTAGAAGGAAAGAAATTTCATCATCTTAATTCGCATAAAAAATTCCGAAAGGTCTTTTCAGTTAAGAAAAATCACCTTCTTGATAATTAATAATATTAATAGTAAAACTATGGCAATGATTGACTTAAATAATTAATAATGAATCTCTATTCCCTGGCCAAATCTACCAAACCCATGTTCTCGTTCCCCATAATGACTTGAGTACTTTTGCTAGCAACTTGTACAAGAAAAGACATGTTTATGAAAAAAGTGTCATACAATTGTAAAATAAACATCATCTAAATGTCACAATCAAGACTTTGATCCTTCACAAGTTTGGGCTGTGTGGTGGCTCACTCATTCTGTCCTTTTGCATTTAGCAGGTCATTTATTCTTTTTTTTTTAGCTATTAAATCATACCGCACTGTTTTTAGCACAATAAGTTTATTTCTTTAATATCATAGAGTAATAAAAATTGAACCATCAATCATTTATCCAAGAGACATGATTTTTTTCCCTAAAAAAATTTATATATTTAGTTTTACATACTCAATATATTTTTATTTAATCAAATTAAAACAAGTAAATTTTGAAGTATTAAAAGTATCAATAACAATAATTTATTATTTTTATAGAATAAATAATATATAAAACATTTAAATATATTAATTATTTAATTGAAAATAACTACCTTAAACATATATTATAAGTTTTTTTTGGTCACTGATATCTACGTAAACTGCTTATCAAATCACACACTTTGAACAGAGTAAGAATGAGACAGTGCATGTGTAAGACTCTTTCATCAGTAGCATCAATGGAGCTTGCATCAACTTCTAAATATCACATGTTGTTTTTATTTTATTTTTATTATTACAAGTAATAATACTTCACGCAAATTTATATTTTATTTTTTATATTTTAATTATTATTTTTTTAAGTTTTCAACACCATAAGTCCATAACATGTCATTTACTTTTTTTAAAAAAAATATAATAATATAATATTTAAATTAAAACACCAATATTACTCAATATAAAACATAGTAAATTTATAAAAAATATATTATTTACAAACTATGAATAGTATAATTTTCTTAATTTAAAAAAGATGCAAACCTGATGCAGAATATTTCTGATTAAGGATAAATTCTTCTCTACAAATTCTCAGCCGCTGGATTATGGTAGGGTTCTCATTTACCCCTCACAAAAGATCTTAAAAGGAAGAAAAGGAAAGGACGTACAAGTCATTTGAGACAACGTCACCTTACCTATTATCTTTTAAACAATTTCAATTCCTTTTACAAAGTTCTTAATTTAACTAATCAATAATCTAATGACCATCTGAATTATTCTTAACGTAACATGACTGTGCCACACAGCCGTTGAAATGGGAATAATAATGTCATGGATGAACAGAAACGCGTTCCAATCAGAATGAGTGATTCATGTCACTGAGTGACAGACATGTGAGGTTAGCAGAGATGAGGAATTTATATATTTACATGCGAAAAAAACAAACAGAGGCGTATTATTGAGAGGGAGTAGACAGAGAAGAGTGTGTGTGAACCTGTGTGTGCGTGGAATTGTGATTGTGTATTGCCTCTCCAACGCCGAAGAACGGCTTGCTCCGTCATTATAATCTGGAAATCCCAATTTTCTCCTTTTAGAGAGAGAAAATCTTGTATAGAGGATTTTTGTAGGAGGAGAAAGAGAGAGAATTTTTGGTCTTTTATGCCTTCCAATGGTTCAACTGGAAATCCAAAGAAGGCTGTGAAAAAGGGGGAAAAAATTGTTTTTTGATATATATATTTTTTGTAATGGATGGGACTTCGAAGCTATGATCTTGTAAACATAGAAAGCGATCTTCGATGCAGTGATTAGATTGGTTGATTCCGTCGTGTTTTCGGGGGCCGTTGATTTGTTTTCCCGGGAAATGAACGGTGGCGATGAGGTAGTCGCAGCTCCGGCGGGTCCAACGCAGCCGCTGGAGTGGAAATTCTCTCAGGTTTTCGGCGAACGTACGGCCGGCGAAGAAGTTCAGGAAGGTAATTGGAACAATATGCTGTGTTGAGGAGACATGTTTGTGTTGTGACTGGTCGGATCCAGTTGATGTAGTGTGCCTTTGTTGGGATTAGGGTTTGGTCGCGTGCTTTCGATCTATTTCTGGTCGTGCCTCTCCAGTCACTCGTTGTTTCGGCTTCGGGGTCGTCGAGTAATGCATGTATCGGCTCGTGGGTCGTGGTGTAATCATTGTCTTTTTGTTGGTCTTTATTGATTTGGGTAAAGCAATGGGTTTCGTGCGTTGATTTTTTTTACTGTGACCCGAAAGTCTTCATGTATTACATAGTTGCCTCGTTTAAGGTTGTCTTGCATTATGGATTTACTGGGTTTGAGTGATTGCGCGTTGAGCTAACATATGCAAGACTTAATGGTCTTCATTGTGTTGTGTCTTCAGCTTGTGCTTATATTGCATCACTTCACTTTTGTTGTCGTTAATTGGTTTCCTTAGTTTGTCCGGATATCACCATGAGACCATGGGTCCTATGAGCGGATCTTCATTATTCTACATGTCTTTTCTATTTTTGATTTCTTTTTCTCATTCGCTTGTCGCCAAGTTATCATTAAGAGTACGCAATAGGGTGTGCTAAGGGAAGGAGAGTGAGAAGGAGCATCTTGATGGTTGCAATAAACTACTTGTTATAATGCTGACTCAACACTATGTCTTCTTTATATTTAGATTTTCCCTGATTTGTGGTTTGGAAACATTGTCCACGACTGATTGTCTCTTGGTTCAGATGGCTGTAGGCTGGAGTTATGGTCATCTAATGCATAAACAGAATGATAGTTGAAGAAAGAACCATAAACTATCATTAAAGATTTGAACTCCTCGTATATTCTTCTAATGAACAGAGTCACTAATTTAGCTGGTGGGAGTAGAAACGATGGCAAAATATTTTATTGATGTGTGTGCTTAGCTGGAATGCCGCAAGCAAGCTCTCTTGTTGTAGGCAACAGCAGTAAATTTGTATAGAATTCAATTGCAATTTCTCTTCCAGTTATTCCTTTTGTGTTGAAGAGGGGTGAGGTTGGAGTTTGTTAAGATGTATTGGACAATAAATAAGTGAATTTTTTAATCAATATAAGTGGAATGTCAAACACTTTTGATCAGGATATGAAAGAGTCAAGGATAGTTGGGGGTTAATAATTTGTATCTACGTGAGCTTTTTGAATTTTTTTTATAATGGGGTATTTTTGGTAATTTGTTGTAGTCTCCAGAGAGATTGTGGTGGTAGAGGCCTTGAGAAAAGTTGTTGATTCTGTCATATAATCTCTCTGCTTTACTAATGATGGCTCAACTCACAGAAGAGACACTTTGTTCTTGCAAACTGTAACTGAGATGTAGTTCATGGTTTATAAGGAATAGAGTGACTCCTAATGGGGCTTTTAGGATTTATGGGTTTCTGTATAGCACTAATTCTACATTTGGACAAAATTCTTGACAAACCTGTTTTAGCTTTTGTTGCTCGAAAATGTCAGACCTGATTGTATGCCTGATTATGTTTTTGCTTCAGTGGATATAATTTCTGCTATTGAATTTGACAAGTCTGGTGACCATCTTGCAACTGGTGATCGTGGTGGTCGGGTTGTTCTTTTTGAGAGGACAGATACAAAAGATGTAAGTCTGATTTTTTAGTTCTGCAAGTTTCCTTGACCAAAGTGTTAAAACTTGATGTTAATTACTTCAATATTTTATGTGTATGGTACCATACAGCATGGTGGATTGAGACGGGATTTGGAAAGGATGGACTATCCTCTAAGCAGGCATCCGGAATTCCGTTATAAAACAGAGTTTCAGAGTCACGAACCTGAGGTAAATATCCTTTGCTAGTCAATTCTTCACAAACGCTTCATGGCTCACAAGTGTCGATATTAATGTATTATCATTTCTTTATGCCAGTTTGACTATCTTAAGAGCTTGGAAATTGAAGAGAAAATCAACAAAATTAGATGGTGCCAATCCGCTAATGGTGCCCTATTTCTTCTATCCACAAATGATAAAACCATAAAGTTTTGGAAGGTATGAATAAATGCTTCCCTCTAGCTGTATGAGTGAATGTCTTTCGTTCATGGGTTATGCACATTTGAACTTAACAGATCCTTCCCTTGTTTATGTGTCATATGCTTTGACAGGGTCTGTTTATGGACAAATCTTTTAGTTTGAGGCACTAGTTGGAATCCATTGCTAGGGATTAGTCTTAAGAAACTTCTAATTTGATGTAAAATTTCTTCTCTTGCAAATAAAACCTAAGCCTTGTTCTATTCACTGATGGACTTGGCATGCAGAGTATGACTTTTTAATGTTTAAGACGTTCATTCCAAATTCATACGGTCATGACTTCATTTCTGGACGTTGCCATCTTTCAAGCACATTGAGTTTTGAATTTTATCTGTTATATGTACTATGGCACCCAATGTACTATGGCACCCAGATGTTCGTCTTATTTGTATGACTTGAATAAAGGAAAAAAAATAATTCATGTTCTGAGGAGACAGAGTTGACTTGAAAGATGTCACCAGCGTTGACTCTTTGCTTGTACACATGCATGAGATGAATATGGTTTGTTTTCATGCGAATAAAATGCATGATCTATGCCCAAGGTCAATCGTTTATTATTTTGTCCTTATGAGTATGAACAGGTCCAGGAAAAGAAGATCAAGAAAATCTCTGAAATGAATGTTGACCCTTCAAAAGCTATGGGAAATGGCTGTGTTGCTAGTTCCAGCAATTCAAATAATCCTAGGACATATCTTGCTAATGGAGGATCTCTGGACAATTCATGCAATCATCTAAGCGATGACTTCTCATTCCCATCTGGGGGCATTCCCTCATTACGATTACCTGTGGTAGTTGTATTCAGCCCATTCATTTGCATTTCATTTCTGTAATATTTGTTTGTTAGAGGCAGATATATTTATAGTATGACTTTCTGCTATGTTTGACTAAGAAACTGAACGATCAGCATGATCCTGACCAAAACTCTGCTATGCTTACCGTGGACCTGCTCCTTATTTTAGGAGAGTTGCAACTTTTTCGTAGTGGGGGATTTTTTTTTTTTTTGGGGGGGGGTTAGGGTTGGTCTTCAAAAAAATTTTTAACCATGCACCAATTTACCAGTTGAACAAGAACACCTGATAAAGATTGAAAGGCCGCTTGAGACTCCTGCTTAATTGAATTTTAGTTGGATTTGATCTTTCTATTTAACATCAGTATTGCTGCTAAGCATAAAAATTCTCTATTGAAGTCCTAGTTAATAAGCATGAAGCCATCAACTTACCTTCCATCCATAATTTTGGAGATTAGAATAATACATCTCGACTAAGTTTTGAATGTTTGATGAATCAAGTGCATGGGAAATGTACTATATGCTCTGAAGTTTCTTGATACGAATTTTATTTCATTGAGCATTGTTTAGTAAAGTACTCCCTTCGATCCACTTTATTGGTCACCTTCTAGAAGGGTGAAGTGGTCCACTTTATAAGTCATTTGATTAATAGTGATGTTTTATTTCAAATGAAATGTGTAAATTATCCTTAAAAGGTAAGAGAGAGAGAAACAGAAAAATAATATTATATAGTTTATTTACTTTTTGAGGGTTATGTTTGTAACTTTACTAAATTTTATTCTTTGTACTTTTGTTGTATTAGCATTAATGAGGTTGGTAGAAATGACTTATAAATAGGATTAGAGGGATTATAATTTATTTCCTTTGGTTATCTTATGATGCAACAAACTGTGGATTAGACCAATGAAGATGGGTTTGGTAAATATCATATGAGCAGGTCATAATAGTGTGAAAAAAAAAGGGACTCTACAATGGTGCCTAATCTTTCCTACTCCCCCTTTGAAGCAATCCATTCACTCAAGTAAGCTAGGTGGTGGTAATGGGTTTCTGAAACAATTCTTTACATGCTGTATTGATTTTTGTCCTTTGACCTGAAGTGCAAGTAGCTGTATAAAGCAATCGAAATTGAGAAGTGATTATGAGACTTCCTACATGTGAAAATACCCAATGACGCCCCCTTCTTTGGTTTAATATTATTCTTGAATTTACAAAGACAAGAGGAAAGAAAATGAGTAAAAGCTTTGACATGATTTTGAAGCTTCTCTTATTTTTGGTTAACCATTGATTTGAGAAATGTCCACGATTTCACATACGCTTTTATTGCATTGGGAAAGGAAGGATTCACTTTGACATGGCAGTTGCCTTTCACATGGCACTGATCACTTACATTTTTAAAGTACCAGAATTAGAGTAGATGTTTTGAGATGTTCTCTATGGATTAAAAAAAAAAAAGACCATTACTGAAGAAAGAAGAGGCTGATACTTCATTTTTTGTCTTAATTATTCTATTCAATATAGTTTTTGTCATGTTTCTTGATACTTTATAAGAGAGGAAGAAAGAAAAGATGGTGCTCCAGTAGTCTCTTTCTCAATCTCTGACGTTGACAATGGCTTGTTTGAGACTTTGCACGTTGCAATACTGAGTCATATAACATGTGTAGGTAACCAACCATGAGACTAGCTTGGTGGCTCGATGTCGTAGAGTATATGCCCATGCTCATGATTACCATATCAATTCTATTTCAAATAACAGGTAAATATAGAGACTTTTTAAGTGTTCATTGTGAAATCTTTTTTGTGTCTTGTAACTTTGACTGGTTATGTATTTTGTTTTGTTGGAGTGTTACTTCATGGGATGCATTTGCTTTGTAAAACTAAACATTTTTCATTTCATGTATAATTAGTTGCGATTCTTTTTCATCCATTTTGTTTTCTTTGTACTGAGTACTCATTGAACTGGATTATTGTATGTTGGTCATTGTTGTAGTGATGGTGAAACTTTCATATCAGCTGATGATTTGCGAATAAATCTTTGGAACCTGGAAATCAGCAATCAAAGTTTCAATATTGTTGATGTAAAACCTGCAAACATGGAAGATCTGACTGGTAAGCTAACCTTCTATATTTTTCATGGCCACTGATAGTATTTTGTATTTTATAATTTTCATTTGTTCACTCTCATTTCAAGGTTTTTACTTGGTGTTCTTATGTTCTTTGAAACATTATTGCCCTAAGTCAGTTGTTTCTAATTTTGTATGATTGATTTTTTTTCGCTTTTGAATTAAAACTTTTTTCCAGGGATGTAAGAGACAATGCAGTTTGTAGCCTACTATTCATTTGATCTTTCTTGTTACAAGGCAGTTACCTTTGTGGATGATGTGCCTCTGAAATGTCACGGATGACTGCATTACTTTTGACATTTGATATGCTTCATTGTGTGAATTCCTCCTTGTTGTTTTCCCCCTTTGAATGATTTCCCTTTTATCCTCTTGATTTCCTTTTTTTTTTCCCCTGGGGGTAACATGCTAAGGGGTAAACAAGAACTCGGTTACTTCCACTCCCTGTTTTGCTTGAGTACGCTTAAAACTTTGCTCTCTTGTTGCACTAAAATGCAATTAATTAAGTTTCTAAAACTTTTCTTCCTTGCCAGCTTGCATCTTATTTGATTGACACATTACTTCTTTGATATTGCTTTTGCAGAGGTTATAACATCAGCAGAGTTCCATCCTATGCATTGCAATATGTTGGCATACAGCAGTTCAAAGGGTTCAATACGACTTGTTGACTTGCGGCAATCAGCATTATGTGATTCTCATGCAAAACTGTAAGCTTATTTTTGGTTGTTTTATACTTGATCATCTTATTGGGCCTTAAAGATTAAGTTACTCCATACTCCTACAAAAGAAAAAAAAAGGATGACATTCTCCCTTAGTCTGGCTTATAGGTTCGTAATACATGTGATAATGGGCAAAATTACAGGAATGAAGATGACTTATTAGTGTGCATAATCAAAATGATCCTTATGGAGAAAAGAATTTTATGAAGCTTATTCTACCTGCATCTATATAATTTCTTATTTCTTGTAGGCTCTTAGATGCATTGTCATTTGTTACAGATTTGAGGAACAGGAGGCCCCTGGATCCAGATCATTTTTCACAGAGATCATTGCTTCTATCTCAGACATAAAATTTGGGAAGGATGGAAGATACATTCTTAGCCGTGATTACATGACTCTAAAGGTATTAAATTTCATATATTTATTATTCATCCTTTTGATAGGTTGTCGCAATGTAAATTTTAGATTGGGATACCCTGGGCTTGCTGAATTATGACAAGCAAGGATTTTTTTATTATTTAATTTATTTATGAATTTCCTTTCTATGTTCTTGCAATATTGAGCTGTATCTTGTTTTCATTGGGTATCTTCTACTTATTTTGACTTGTTTTATATCTGAGATTTTGCTCAAGATTTGACTACACTGTAACCAAGTTTTGTGGACTGCATAGAGATATTCTGCCTTATCTCATGGTTTCTCATTCATTATTGTCATGGTTTTTGGTCAGTTGTGGGACATTAATATGGATTCTGGTCCAGTTGCAACTTTCCAGGTTCATGAGTATCTAAGACCTAAGGTCAGATTCCTGTATGAAGAAAGAATAGAAATGGATTTCTACTGCTTTATTGAATCATAGTCAGCTGTGCTTTTGTTTCAATGTGCCAGTTATGTGATTTATATGAGAATGACTCAATTTTTGACAAGTTCGAGTGTTGTCTGAGTGGTGATGGATTGCGTGTTGCAACTGGTTCTTACAGGTCTCTAATACAAAACTATTTCTGTTGCTTTAATTGAAAATTCTTAGCCTGCGTCTGACATTTTTTCTCTCTTTTCTTTTTCATTGATGTACCAGCAACCTTTTCCGTGTGTTTGGTTGCACCGCAGGAAGTTCTGAAGCTACAACTTTGGAAGCCAGTAAAAATCCAATGAGGTGATTTTATGGGAAAGTTCTAATACCGTGTATGATACATTTAGGCATTGGAGCACCTACGTGATTAACCTTTTTATTTCCCTAGGCGACAAGTTCCAACCCCTTCAAGACCATCAAGATCACTTGGGAGTAGTTTAACACGGGTTGTAAGACGAGGTTACTTCTCTCTCCCTTTTCTTTTTTTTAACTTGTCTAACTCGGAGCTTTTTTTTTTTTTTTTTTTAGAATACAACATATTTGTCATGACTTCCATCATTTGGTAATCTTAATAGGAGCAGAAAGTGCTAGTGCTGATGCAAATGGGAATTCTTTTGATTTCACAACAAAGTTACTGCACCTAGCATGGCACCCAACTGAAAATTTAACTGCGTGTGCTGCTGCAAATAGCTTGTACATGTACTATGCATAAAGGAATAATGCTCGAAGAGGACATGTATTGCGCGGTTAACCTGCTCGTGGGTTGCCATGGACAAGGCTTCTGTGCCCCTTCCTACCACCATTGAATTGGAGGCTACGTTGACTCTACAAAATTGCCCTTCAGATTCAGAGTCTTTATAGCAGGAAGCTTCTTGGAAAAAGAATGAAAGGTGGCTGATATCAAATTCTCGGCTAGGCAGGCATGATTTTGTTCCGGACTGGCAGCATCTCTCTTCTTCCTTGTTCTTTTACTTTTGGCATTCCCCGTCTGACGATCCTAGTATTCTTACCCTCCCCTTTTTCTTCATCTTCTTTTGAAAGAGAAGGTGCAGTTGCTCAATGTTTCAAAATTGTGTTTTGGCTTGCAAGTGAAGAAGAAAATGTGATTGTAGCTCTCCTACAACGATACTAAAGGATGTTCAATATCTGCCATTAGGATTAAGATAAAATGTAGTTTTTTCCCTTTTGCTGGAATTTCTTGGTGGGATGAAGCTGTTGAATCTTGCAGTGCATCATTTTTTCATTGATTATTTTTGTGTTGGAATATAATTTGACGATGTTTTAGAACATACTTTTTTGTTGTATCAGTTTATTGTATAAGAAACCTAATAAAGTATTAGTTTTAGGTTACTATGCAGGAGTAATTTTTGTTTGGATTACATACATCTACATGTTTTGTCCAAAATAAATTCCCTTAATGGTGATTTTAACAGTGCTTTCCTTCCATCGACATGCCTTTTAACTTGTTTGAATTTTCATACACGATCATCACATTGCTCTAATATCAAAAGAAACTCTCGACAACTCTCAATGATATTATCATTAGTCGTCGTCATCAAGCACCTTCAAGAGTCCCCCAAAAAAAGGTGTTAATCAGGATTTTGATGTTCGAAAATAGGTACTAAAAATTTAGATTTTGCTTTTAATTTGTAACATACGTAACATAACCCCAGCATTACAAATGTATTGTAGAAATAGTTGGAAAGAGTGATGGCATGCGTGAGATCTGTATGCTTTCTTACAAGTATATTACCATGCATGACTGTATTTGAACAGTCATGCAAAAATGATTACTATCTGGTAAAGGTGGCAAGCCTTAAGCCTAGTAGGGGTTAAGATGATGTGACCCTTTTTCTCCGTATCTCTTTATCATCAGTGCCGAGGTACTCTCACCAGGGTTTTGGAGCAAAGTTGACGGGAATAAAGGAAAAGGCATTGCCCAGTTTAATCTCTTCTTCTTTCTTTCTTTCTTTTTTTGGTTGCCCCAGATGATGCCTTGTTTTTCATGAAAACTAAGCTGAAAGATTGCTTGAAGGAAACATTTAAAATCGTCACCAGAGTAGAAAGCAAATCCTTCGAAATCAGGGATTTACTTTTTCACGGAACACACTAGAGGATCTTAGAGAAGAGGTGTGCAAGGTGATGGAGATTCAATAAACACTGGATTGTGGAAATTAAAGCATCTTAAATTACCAATTTTACGAGGCAGGTGGAAAAATGAGTCCCTTGCTTTAATTCAAGATATAATATTATAGAAGACAAAGGATAGATGAGCTGTCTTCTCTCTAATGCTGGGAAGGAAATAATTATGATCAAGGTGGTCGTTAATGTTATACCAGCAGTGTATCTGATAACAATGCTTTAATTTCCCTCAAAAAGACTAGTGAATAGCTGGACAGACTTGATTTCTAGATTCTGGTGGGGCCAAGCACAAGGGGAAAGGTGCATATTTTAGAAATCATGGTTAATATCATGGGGAATTATGGGCAGAAAAGTCTTCAAAGGGATTTACTTTCCTAATTCCTCGTTCCTACATTCTGAAAATTGATCTGATGTAGCTGTTGGGAAGTGGCAGACCAAGAAAGTTGTGGGAAGATCCTTGAGTCCATAGCACAAAATGCTGAAATAGGAAGCACTGCAGGTAGTAGAAGATGAACCGAATTTGAAGGCTACTGATGTGATAGTGAATAGGTAGAGGAATCTGAACGTGCTAAATGGAAACCATCTGACATTGATTATGCGGAGGAGGAAAAAAAAGATTCCTATTCAAGTGATGGCTAGGAAGGGAATGATATGTGAAAACAGGTTATAAAATTATGAAGAATAAGGGAAATAGAATTAATGATTTGAGAACTACAGAAGATGAAGATTTGGAAATTAAAACACCCCCAAAGTTGAAGATCACTTCTTATGGAGAGTGGTATCAAATGTATTGACTACAACAGAGTGCTTTATTTAGAAGAACCCCCTGCCGTACAGTGTGTGAAAAGGAAGCAGAACCTCTGGAACATGTGATATGCATCTCTTTGAATTTGAGGGAGTGGATGAGTCTTAGAAGACTGAATTTGCAAGCATGTGATAGGAAAACCTGGAAGGAGTTGGTAGTGTTTCAAAAGAAGCAGGTAGACCCTATTGGTGTTATCACAAAAAAAAACAGAGAGAGAGAGAGAGAGAGAGAGGAAGATCAACAAGAGAGGAAAATGTAGAAACTTGCAGCTGGTGGCCAAGTGAAGCTGAATTCTGATGGTTTTTTCAACTCTAAGCAGAGTCTGGTCAGCGTAATTGAGAGAAATGAATTACATTGACTAGTGATTTTGTATTTGATATTATAATTTTATAATAAATGTTGTTGGTTGAATTGGGATGTGTAGCATTAACTCTCCATAATGTAATACTTAAAAAGATGTCAAATATGCATGCATCTTATTTGAGGACTATTTTCAGATTATTATACACCTATTATATAATGGGGGGTATTCTCTAAAATTTAATCCGTATATATGTGAAACTAGACAGTGGGGAAAAAAAAAAAAAGGATTAATTGGCATAATTAAACAGAGACAAATATGTGCCATCAATTGAATGAGAGGACGTAGAAGATGATTCAAAAAATGATATGTGGAGTAACTTAATGG
>NW_026555343.1:36958311-37033966 GCF_029017545.1 Prosopis cineraria | reverse complement strand
CCTAACTGTTAAAATATTCTTGTCCTCAAAATATTTTTTATTGATATAGAAATTAATAGTTAAATTTATTAATAATATATACATATATTGATTATAAAAAGTATTTCAAAAGAATTCAAACCTAAACCAAATTTAAACCAAAAAATTATTTCAAAATCAAACCAAATCGATTAGAGAAAAAAATCAAATAAATATCAAGCTTGGTAGCTGATTTGATTGTTTCGGTACCGAACATGTGAACACTTTTAGGAGCATTATTGATTAATAGAGGAACGAAAGCCTTCAATTGTATAAACCATGAAGATCTAGTGAAAAAAATTAGAGGGACCTCCTTCAAAATCTATTAAAATTATAAGTCTCATAGATTAGTTTTTCCTTTATTTTATCAAAAAAGATATGGTCGTGCTTTTTGAAACAAGTGCTATCATATAATTTTTTTTTTAAGGGGGTTGAGGGGGGCGGGGGGGAACAATGGTGCGGTGTCGCTTATTTGAAGAAGACAAGAAGTGCTGTTTTTTTAAGTGTTTTCGATATATTAGATATCACAGACTCTTGCCATGCCTAAAAACGTGACGCTTTTTTTTTTTTTTAAAGCGCTGTACTTTCTCTTATTACAGAAATTTTGGTTTGTTAGCCAAACGTCAGTTTCCAAGGATTATTCAGCCTACAATCATTTTGAATTAAAATAATTCAAGAGATTAATTAAATTGTCTTGATAAAATATTAATATATATATATATATATAATATAATAATTAATTTAGATGATCCAAATAATCAAGCAACCCCAAATTGTACTACGGACCTGCAAAATCTACCAAGAATGTGTGTGTGTGTGTGTGTGTGTGTGTGTGTGTGTGAATTATACTCCAAGATGTTTATTATACAAACATGTACAATCTCAAGATTAATAACCTTCCCAATATTGTTTCTTTTAATCAAATCATTTAGCATCATACTATAAAACTAATACGAATTCAATGTGATTTGAAGCAATTGCTCGATGCAGATTGAAATTGATCAGAGTCGTCACTGCCGTTGCAATATACATATCCTTCAGCTTGTGATGACCCGTTCCTCTGACTCCTCCGATTGGTCTCTTCCTTTGGATCGTCCACAAATATTTCCTACCAAAGCTTGAACTACCTGCTTTAATTATGTCATTAAATTTATTAACCTTTACCGGATTCACTATTTCAAACTAAGGTTAAATTAAGCAAAGTACTACTTTTCATAAATTTTGAATCATAAATAGATAAAGTATTTAATCTTTAAAATTTAACAAGTTCTTTATAAGCTTTAAAATGAATGGGTATATAATCCATTGGCATTGCCATTTATTATTTAACATTTAATCACTATTGTTGTACCAAAAAATTTATTGGGATAGCTTCCCCATGCTAGAACATAAATCATCTGACTGATCATCTGTGATTTTAAAATATTCAAAAAGAAAGAAAGAAAGCGTGCCCAATTCTGGATTTGAGAACTCTTAAGAACACATTTTTAGTTTTCCCAGCGGGTCCACAAACCTGGCTCATTCGAGGACGACGACAAGGTGAAGAACAGACGCAATTTGCAGCACAAGAAACTATTCGAAACATCTCAGCAAAGTTGTAATTATTCTGCAACCTCGCATCAGCTATTCCCTCAAAGTTCCTATTTTCCATAGCTTCGGACAGTAATGGTCTCTGTCATTTTCATTCGTAATAACATGTATATATATACATCAGTGCAGTATTTCTGATGATAAAATTTTACCACTTACTATTTTGAAACTAAGTTATATATAATCTGAGATAATAATGTAAGAACTAATACAAACCCATTCGACCATATTGTCATCTGTCAAAGTTTTACGAGCAGGTTTTCGTCCTGTGATCAACTCCAGAAGCACGACTCCGAAGGAGAAGACATCTGACTTATCGGTGAGAATCCCGCTAGCTGCATATTCTGGCGCCAAATATCTGTATTCAAAGAAAACATACAACATATATATATATATGTGTGTGTGTGTGAACTTCATTGAGAGATCATTCAAAAGAGAATCTCACGAGAGAACAAATGAGACTTACCCAATGGTTCCCACTACTCGAGTAGAGTTGATCTGGGTATCAGAGTCTAATGAAAATTTGGCAAGTCCAAAATCTGCAACCTGATATTAATAGATTCCATACATTATTTCTTCATATGTGTGTGTGTGTGTTATGTATATTATATTGATATTTAGGTGCCCCTGTGGGAAGATGAACGTAGTCCAGTAACTTTTCAATTTGCTATGTAGTATTTGAATGGAATCTTTGGTGAAGGAAAAACATTTCATTCAAAAAGTTCTAATACATATCTATTTAGGACATAATTACATGTATAAGTTTATGCCTACCTTTGGCTCAAAATTATTATCAAGAAGAATGTTGGCTGCTTTGATGTCCCGATGTATGATTTTGGGTTGACCTAAAAAGTAAAAATTCGTAGAGTAAAAAAGGAACTGTAACATCTCAATTTTGGGTCTAAAAGTCTTAAAACAAATCTTTTGGATATCTAAATTTTGAGTTATGGATTTTTTTCATTTATATCACAGATTCTATAAGAGAAGCAGAGCAACTTTGAAAAAATAAATAAATTGTGCTATTTGAGACTGAAAAAGGGGGTTTAAAATGTATTTTTATCATTTAATGGACTTCAACTCTTCAAGAGATTTCAAGAGAATTTTAGAGGATCCACATACAAATTTTTTAGATTTAGCTATGAATTTTCAAATTTCATAAAAAATTCTAGACTTATCAAATGACCAGAAACCTAACGATTAATTTGTGAATTTTATTTATGGGCTTCAATTCCCTTTTCACCTGAACCATATCGCTTCTAGTTGCAAAAGAAAAGTGTTAAAATTTTGGATTTGACATGAACTAATCGAGATATCGATCTACGCTGGACGGTTTACTTATATATCAGGTAAAACTCACAGTCTTCATGCAAATATGCCAATCCTTTGGCAGAGCCAATGGCAATCTTCATCCTTGTCGTCCAGTCCATAGCTGTAGTGCAATTTCCTGATGAATCATTTTGCATATATAGATCTATCTAGTATCTTAACAATGATTTTATATAAACAAGACTCTGATCTAATAAATCATACCGTGCAGGTGGAAGTCCAGGGTTTTATTGGGGACAAACTCATAAACGAGCATCAAAGTCCGGTGAGATTCAGCAATGCAGTAGCCGACAAGGGAAACAAGATGTCTGTGATGAGCTCTGCTGATGACCTGGACTTCAGTCTGGAACTCTCGCACTCCTTGTTCGCTTCCAGACTTGAGCTGCTTAATGGCAACATTTTGATTATCATTAGGCAGGACTCCTTTATGGACTGTGCCAAATCCACCTTGGCCCAAAAAATTTGACTCCGAGAATCCATCTGTAGCCCTTTCTAATTCTTCATATGTAAACGTGCTTGTTGGTGTCAGTCCTATGGCAATGGAATGAGACGTAGCATCTTCTTCAGCTGCTAGCAGAACGTGGCATCAATGGGCCACTGTATATATGCCTCTCCCTCACCCATCAATTCAATTCAAGTCTACACTCTTTTTAAATATAAGAAGGATCCATTTTGTTTAATTTGTTAGAATGAAGAAAGAAAAGCAGAAATGGTATACCAAAGCGTTGGTGCGATAGTGGAGGGTTATTGCTGATCAACCAACAGGGTCTCAATAATCTCATGCTTCTCCTCTTTCTCCATATAAACATTATGACGAAAAGCCCCAACGTCAGGACCGAACCAATCACCACCCCTAGGATCAGTTGCGACGACCCTGAATTCTCAGGCGACGGTGACTGTATAGACAGTGAAGACTGGGGAAACAGTGGCGGTGATGGCGGGGGTGGCGGTGAAGGCAGGGGAGGTGGCAACGGCGGGGGAGATGGTAACAATGAAGGTGGGGGTGGCGGCAGCAGCAGCGACGGTGACGGTGACGGTGACGGCCCAGACAAATCACCTAATGGGGAGTCTTGAGGTGTCGGAGACGGTGAAGACATGGCGGGCGAAGAGTGGTGGTAGAGCTGTGGAATTGCAATTCAGAGAAGAATACATGATCATGGAAGATATACCATATGATTAGATAGATGGTGGTGTAGTGGCTTCGTTGACTTTACGGTTGACTCGGTGTCTCTCAAAATGAGTCCTGATTTTGAAATCGGACTTTAATTTGCACGCATGGCCTAAAGAGAGAACCGGCCCGGCTACATGAAACGGTTTGATAAATCAGTCACTATCATCAGTTTCGGTTCAGGAAACCTTCAAAATTTGCGTTTATTTATAGATTGGAATCCAATCAATATTCTTAAAAAGGAAATTCATGAAAATTAATTTTAAAAGATTTAAATTGCAGTCAATAAATTCTTTTTCCTCGTTGATAAGGAAGGAATGGGATGCTGTGGATTCTGAAATACGCCAACGTTTAAAGGAGTAAAAAAAGGCGTGATAAACTGATAATGATTCATTAGCTTATATCATACGGAAGAAATTTACATGTAAGCATCTAAATATATTTAGATTTTTCTTTCCATGTGTTAAACTATTTTATTGAATTTTTTTAAAAACATCATAACAATATTTATAAATTAAAATTATCACTGAATTTTCCAAGATATTCACTTTATAAAACTTATTACTATGTTTTAAATAATTAGTTATATAATGAATTGAAACAATAATTTTCTAAATGTTAACTAATATAATATATTATTTAAAAGGGTAAATGAGCAAATCACACCCCCAAATTTTAGGTTTAATAACATTATAAACTTTAGATTTGTTTATTGTGAAACTATTTCTTCAACTTTGAAAAATGATAAAATATAGCCCCTCCTATTAATAAAATTTAACTTCAATTGTTGATCAAAAATTGACAAAAAAATCTCAAAAATTATAAAAAGTACAGATAATAAACTAAAAAATTATAGAAAATAACCAAACAAAACATTTAGTCTTTTTCTATAATTTTTGAGGTCCCTTTTTGTTAATTATGATCAAATAATAGTCAAAGTTAACTTTTGTTAACAACAGAGATTAAATTGCATCATTTTTAAAAGTTAAAAATAATAATTTGCACAATAAATTAGTTCAGGATCTATGGTTCTGGTAGATTTAAAGTTCTTGAGGTAATTTACTCATTTACCTTTGAGTCTTACTTAAAACATTTTTTTTACTAATGCAATATACAAAATAATATTAATGTTATATTAAGTATAAACATAATTTAATTTTAATTAAAATATAGAAATAAAAAATTTAAAATATATGAATCACATTGAAAACAATCAAAGAAAATATACACATCGTATGTTACTTTTAATTGATTATAATTGTACCAGTCAAATCTAACATAATAATATTGAATATCATGTTATTACACATAAAAAATGTATACACGAACCAATCAAAACTAAAAACTAAGAAACAATGGAGGCATGCTTTTTATGATATTTTTTATTAAAAAATATAACTTTAGATCCCTATACTTTACTTTCGTTTTGCTATTAGTTCTTATATTTTTTTTAGTATTTTTGATTCTTGTATTTTTATTTTTTATTATTTTAGATCTCTCCATAAATAAAGTATAGAGACTTTTGAGAAATTTAAAATAATAAAAAATAAAAGTACAATGGCTAAAAACACCAAAAAAGAGTACAGTAACCAATAATAAAACATAATTAAAGTATAAAAATTTAAAATTATGTTTTTATTTTTTTATTTGAAAATATTCAATGTTATATGCACATCATGTTACTTTTAAGTTTTAATGGATTATGATATAGTTTGGCCAAAAGAAAAATGGGGGGAATCATAGTAAGAGCCTTGAAAAAAAAAAATACTTCAAGCCCAATACATTCTAATATTATACTACAAGCTCAAGGGCCTTTATTATAATTTTTTTGGAAGTGAAAGTACAATTTTGCCCTTATGTGATTTGAAAAGTTAAATAATATATAATACAATATCTATGAGTGCATAATACAATATTTATAAATTCTCAACATAATATCCATGCGTGTCTAATTAATTAGTAGGTTTAATAAAATATACAAGTGATACAAACAATATACAATACTATGTCTATAAATACATAACACAATGTTTATGCATTCTCAACTGAATGTTCGTGTGGGGACACACATAACATTGTGTTGAAAATTCATGAATATCATATCATACACCTATAGATATTGTATTATATATGCTCTATATGATTGGTATATTTTAATTAATATATAGATCAACTGGGCACGCATGGATATTATATTAAGAATTCATGAATATTGCGTTGTGCATCCATAAATATTGTGTTAGTCATACTTTGCATGACTTATATATTTTAATTAACCTATAGATCAATTAGACGCACATGGACTTTATATTGAAAATTTATGAATATCGTGTTGTGCATTCATGGACATTGTGTTGTACATGCTCTACGTGACTTATATATTTTAATTAATCTATAGATCAAGTGGACACACGTGGATATTGTATTGAAAATTTATGAACATTATATTGTGCATCCATGAAAATTGTGTTGTACATGTTTTGTTTGACTTGTATATTTTAACCTACAAATCAATTGAATACACATAGATATTATGTTTAAAATTCATGAACATCATGTTATGTATCCATAAATATTGTGTTGTGTTTCATAGATGAGGGTTTTGCATGGGTTGAGTTTTCAAATCACAGAAAGATGAATTTGTACTTTCACTCCCAAAAAAATTATAACAAGGACCCTTGAAACTATGGTGCAATATCAGAATATATTGGGTTTAAAGTGTGATTTTTCTATTTTTAGGGCATAAAGTGTGATTTTCCAAAAAAAAAAAAAAGATTATGACATAGTCAGCATGGTTGTTCTTAAAATTCTTCATCCGTGAATGATGCATGACAACGATGTAATGATCTCCGTCACGGCGAATTGTTTGAAAAAAAAAAAAAACCATTATGGCGAAAAAAATCATTTACTTTTCTATAAACAAAATTAATCATTTAATTTTTATAATTTTAAATTAAATTTAGTTCAAGAATTTTGACTCATGCCAATGCAATCGCTATAATTTACCTTGATTAAAAACTTAATTCATGAACTTTTAATAGGTGCAATTCAATTTTTATAATTTCAATCATTAAAAATTTTTGATACTTATATTTTAGAAGACAAAATTACAAGAATTAATGATGTGCTTGGATGAGGATTTGAATTTAAAATAAATAATCTACTTACATACATAAAAGTCTATGAATTTTGATTTGATTCACATCCAAATTAAGATTTAATTCATATCTAAATTCAGGTTTTATTATACTTCTATGTAACTTCAAATTAATTCCCTTTAACCCTCGTTATTTTTTTTGAAGTACAATAAATATTATTAATAAAATAAAAAGAAGCACAATATAAAAGGACCCAATACACTAGATAAAGGGTCCAGCTACTAAAGAGTTACTTCTCCGGTCTTATATATTAATCACCTTCTAGAATCATAATTTAATTTACTTTATAAGTCATTAGTTGATGAAATTACTTTGTTTTAAATTAAAATTTTTAAACTATCCTTGAAAAGTAAGAGAAAGAAAGACAAAAAAATAATATTATATTATTTATTTACTTTTTACTTTTTTACTTGAGGGCTAGATTTGAAATTTCATGTACTTTTATTCCTTATACTTTTGTTATATTAATATTGATAAAGTTGATATAAATGACTTATAAATAGGACTGGAGGGAGTATACATTATTGAAAAATAAAAAAAAACTAAAAAAGACATAATTAAATTTACAGGAAAGGGTTCTTAAATTAGAGAGTAACAAATCATTGATCCAACTTGAAAATTTTAGCTACCTTAACTCTTGTTGGTTTTCTTTTCCCATGTTTTCACTATTAATGTCTTTGTAATTTTTGTTCCTTCCCTCATCCCTTATTCTTGTCTCTGACAAATAAAAGAATAAAAGTAAGCTCATCACTTTCAATAATTTGTTTCTACTTTAAATTTCAACTACCCGTCTCTCTCTTATCCTTAAAATTTTTTACACTATTAGGACAAAGAATTTTCATTACCTATTTTTTAATGTGATACTTTGGATCTAAAATTCAAATTTAAATACATCATTCCAAATGCTACTTAAAGTTATTTCTAAAACTTAGAAATATCTATAACTATATGAATTAAATTGTATTTAATTAAAATTTAAAAACTAAGTTTTAATAAAGTTAAAACTATAGGGTTCGGTTGTATTAATTACATAATGCTATTATACTCCAAAAATCTCTGAATGTATTATTGACCAACAAGTCCCTTTTAACAATTTCATTTAGAGTTTCCTTTTTTATTTTTGTAACCCTCTTCATATATAGGATTTAAAAATTAAAATTATCTATTCTATCCTTTTAACTGATATCTAGCTCTAATAATTTTCTTTATATATATGTCCAAATCTTATATGTGTGATACAAACACCAAGGTTTTAATTGAACTGTCAATTTTTTTTTGTTTTGTTTTTTGTTTTTTGTTTAACTTTATCCTTAAAATGCTACATCGAGCCCTCCCTTACATGCACTTCTTTTGGCCAACAGTAGCCCTATGTTACATCAAATCAAATTAATTACATGTATTAAAGTGATCTGTTTTTTTTTTTTTTGGTTAAACGAATTCAAGTGATTTGTTTGATCCAACTGGAGTTGTGAATGTGTTTGGAATGTTGTTATCCACCAAACGGACTAGGGGTCTCTTCCTTTTTTTTTCATCCCTTTCCCTCCACTTCTCCCATCATCACCATTCAAATTTTTTTATTAAACAATTTTTTTAAATAAAAAAATTAATGAATGGTGGAGATGGGGAAAGTGGAGGGAAATGGAGGAAAAGGAAGTGGAGAGACCCCACCTCCTCCACCAAACATGCGCAAAGTGTCTTCAAAACTTTGACCTAAAAGGCTCAAGGATTCCATTATATTTTCCACTTCTATATATATTACAGGTATCGGACAATAATAGATGTTTAAAATATTAAATAATATCAAAAAAATTGATTAACCATTATTGTTTCTGTCTACATAACTTTATTTAATTTTTAAATTTTCAATTAAACATTGACTTTTTTTAGTATTGTGTCTTTTCCTTTTTTTTTTTTGTTGGCAGTATTGCCGTGAAAAAGGACCACAAATAGTGTATTAAAGTGGCAGAGAAAATAGCAGAGATGGTCTGTCAGAATATTTGCAAGCGTTGATGACGCTATATGTTACTCAATTTGCGTTGGTAATAGCCTCCTTGTTGAAGCAGACACACGAAACCCAAATCCAGCGGAAGTTACGTAACAATCAAATTTGATCGGTTATTTGGACGGGGGCCTTTTTTTTTTTTTTTTTTGGGGGGGGGGGGGGACCACAAGTCTTTCCTTTGAAAAGCTGTTTGGTATTGTTTCCACCATGAATTTGTCAGCTTTAGTGATGCAAACACCTACAAAAGAGTCTGCCTCTTTAGCCGCAACTCTCTAGATTCTTCAATCTACATCCTGCGTCACTGTAAGAAATTCAGGAGTAGTCAAACACTCTCAGCTTATTTTCTTCTCTTTATCATTGCAGGACTGGATTTTCTGTAGCCAAAAATATGTTAGAGGCCTGAGTCTGAGCACTAGGGGAAAAAAAAAGACAGGCTCAAACTTTTTACTCACATTTGCAGGAATATCTAAAAAGAAAAATGCAAATTCATCCATTTTTGAAGAAGATTGAGATTGGACATCGACTGACATCAATAGTTCAATAAGAATGAGTTGGTGGTTTAGTAGAAATGACTTTGGATGTTTATTTATAGGTTCTAAGTTTGAATCTCCTAGGTGTGTATATAGAGGCCTTTTTTCTTTTTTGGTTTCAATCTGGATAAAATTACTGTAACGCGCTTAAAAAATGAAGAAGAAAAGAGGATCAAATTTCACAAAGCACGCAAAGCCTTCAATTTCTTCTCCGTCTTCATTTTTGAATATTCCAGAGCCAAGTGAGAGGAAGGGCTCAACCCCTCGTCCTTCTCCTCCAAGGACATACCCATGTTCATCATAGTGGGGGCAATTGCCCCCACAAACAGAAGGAAAAAATTACCTTAAATGATCCAAATGATTTACTTATCTCCTTATAAAATTTTACTTATCCCATTAAAAAATTTATTATCTCAAATTTTTTATGGTTTATAACCTTAACTAGTAATAGTTTTAAAATGAAAAAGTAATAATTTAGAAAAAAATTTATATGAAAAATCTTATCACAAAATGGTCTCTTCTACACAAAAGAGATAGATTCTATTTTATGAAAATTTTTAAAAAACGTGGTTTTAATAGATATGAAAAATTGTTTATTTGAAGTGAGTCGTTTATGTTATTATAAATTATAACGGTATGTTTATTAGTTGTTTTTTGTATTTAATTTTATTAACTTATACCCTTAATATAATTTAATAGAAATTTTAATTTTTTTATAAAAATATTACTATTTATATCATGTATAAATTATGCCCCCATTGATTTATTGTTCTTGGTCCGTCACTGTAACAAATCTCCTCCCCGATTTTTCGTTCGGTGCAACGACTAAGAGAAAGAAGTGAGAGACAACTCAAGATCGCCACCTCTGTTCACTGTTCCGCATTGTCCTTAGCGTCGTTAGCATGGGTGTGACAAGATTCCTCATCCTCCTCCCCTATTCTTTCTTCGTGCGTCGGCCTCTTCTCCCTGGTTCTGCTTCAAGTCATTGAAACTCCTCTTCCTCCTTTTTTCTTGCCGTGGTGTGAGATACGTCACAGACCTTCTTCTTCCTTTGGTGTTGCATCGTGTCGTGCTAGTGCAGTTGAGGAAGCTCAGACTTCTTCTCCTTCATTTCTCCTATGCTCCTAGGATGCGTATTGTTCCATTTTCTTTCCTCTACCTTGCAAGATCTATGTACGTGTGTGGGTGTTTGGGGTATGAAATTTTTGAATTTTTCTTCCTAGTTTTGTTGTTTTTCGTGAATGTGAGGAGGTGAGGTTTCAATGAAGCTAAAATTCATGCTTTAAGAGCACATCTTTAATATGTGATTCACTTGAAAATTCTGGTTATTATAAGAGGAAGATGAGTTGATTTTCTTCAAGCTTGAATTGGGTTTTCTTTGAGACTGAGATTGATTTTATTTTAGCAATAGAACTCAGGAAGTTGAATGATTCCCATAATTATATTGGAGACTTTTTTGAAAGGAAATTGAAGAGAAAGAAGTTTGGCATTATAGTTGGGTATTGATGGTTACAAGGTATTTGATAAAATGCCTATATGAGAAGTTTTGTTTAGTTATGTATTTCTAATATCTCATTAAATATCCTGAAAAATATAACTGACTTGGGTATTATTATTTTGTGAACAGAGCTTTTCATCATGAAAAATTGGATTATGTAACATACTTGGTTTGGACACTATTTAATTGTTAATTTAATTTAAGTTTTGCAAGAAATTTGTTGATTATGGTGCTATTGTGTAATTAGTTGGATTCTAAAAGTTGTATGGTCTTATAAAGGGTTGGATATGTAAAGTTTAGAAAGGATTGAAGAATCTGAGACTTGGTTGATTAAATTATGATAATTTAAAACTTCACTGATTATTGTATAGCTCATATTGAAAGATAATTTATTTAATTGGAGTAAGGCCATTAAATCTTCTTTTTATATTGAATAGGGTGTTTAGTGGAAAGAAGAGTTGATTGAAATTGTAAGAAGTGAATTGCAAATCTTGAGAATACTATAAGTAAGTGAATAGTATCTCAATGATTTATTAGTAAAATTCATTTTTCACTAAAAATTTTGATTGGGCAAATTTCTATATATGATGTTATGATTTTAATGCTATTATTGATATTTAAAGGTAGTCTAAAACAATGATCTTATTTTATTTCATTTATTTTTCAATATCTTGATTACAAACACCCAAGCATGAGGACTTGTGTCAATGAAGGTTTATGATTAACAATATTCTCTTGTAAATTTCACTATTTGAAAAATGATATGGTATTTGATTGATAATTGAATTCCATGCATGTTTGAAAATCTTTTAGTAGGATTGAATACAAAATATTAGTTACTAATAGCAGTCTTATTAACCCTTGGTGTGTTATCATTAAATCCTTGCTAGCTTGGGAACTGTAAGCATTGCACTCACACTTGTTATTCATGAGCTTGGTACCCCCGCTTGCTATTTGTTGGTTTTATATCTACACTTGTTTCATGACTCTTGTCACACTACACTTGATTGGTTACTTACCTTTGTAGACTATATGTCTATGCTTGTTAGTTATTTACTCTCTCTTGAATTATGTGTTTACACTTGTTAATCATTTTGATTAAGTCATATTAAAGAATACGTTTAGGAACTTGTTTTCCTTATATTTGTTATATCTTGTAAAGCAAACTGCTATTTTTATTATACATGAATTTTGTATTAAGTTACATAATTTTTCAAAGTTTTAAAGCATATGTTGAAGTTAAAAATGCAACTTAAATTTCTAATAATTTTCATTTGAATTCACACATTCATGATTTATACAACTATATAACTGTTGATATGTATGAAGCTCGTGTTATATTATTTGCAATTGATTATTTCATTAAATTTACAATTGAATTGAGATGTTATTCACTGAGAAGTTATTTTGGTCTCAAATAATATAACCATCCTTGTACTTCTAAAGGACCATTGAGAGATTTAGTGCAAAGTTGATTTGAAGTTGGCGTGCTATTCTTGGTTAATCTCCATTTCTTGTAAAACCTGAATTTATATATATATATATATTATTATATTTTATAAATTTTATTCTAGGTGCTTTATATAAACTATAATTAGAATCCCTGTTTGATTATCTATATTGTTGGTTTGTTAATAGAAGTTGAGCTCTTGATTGTTTTTGTGTAAAAATAATGTTGTAGAATTTTTGGGTGGCTTTATTTTTAGGGGAGGTTTTGTCAAAATTTTTACAAAAACATTAATTTTTTTTTGTTATTGTTATTCATACTGAAAATAGTTTGGTTGGTTATCAAATATCTTAATGATTTAAAAATTAATGCTTCTTAAGTTAAGGCTTTTGAGATATGGGTTATATTTCTACATTCCATGCCGATTATGCCTTATTTTGAGAGCATGACAGCAGCAAAACTTATGGATATTGTAGAAGTCTTTAATCTTTGATGGAATAACAAATTCTCTAAAATCAACTGTGCTCTACTTCTACTAAAGCTCAAACACTCATTAACTCCTAGTATGATTCTCTTTCAGATGCTATCAATAAAATTAGTGATTTAGTTATAAGAGACCATATTGTAACTTCCAATCACATTTTTAGATAAGCGAATCAATACACGGATTGGTTTGCTCCACATGTATTAAATGACAACTTAGACACTTGCCAATAATCTAAAAGAGAGTTATACACTAAGATGTTTATTAAACAAACATAATCTCAAGAATTAACCTTGCCAATAATATTGTTTCTTTTAATCAAAATCATTTAGCATCATGTATTATAAACTAGCTAATACGAATTCAAAGTGCTTTGGGGCCAGAATTACTTGAGGTAGATTGAAATTGATCAGAGTCATCACTATCGGTGTTATATATATATCCTTCAGCTTGCGAGGTCCCGTTCCTCTGACTCCTCCGATTGGTCTCTTCTTTTGGATCGTCCAGACAAATATTTCCTACCAAAGCTTGAACTACCTGCTTTAAGGGAAGTACCACTTTTCATAAATTTTGAATCGTAAATAGATGAAGTATTTAATCTTTAAAATTTAACAAGTTCTTTAAAATCTTTAAAATGTATGCATATAATAATCCATTGACATCCCATTCATTATTTAAAATTTTAATTACTATTTTTGTACCAAAAAATTTAGTTACTACATATTATAAGTGAAAGGTTATGCATCATTGGCAACGTGTACCAAGTGTTAAGATTGGGTATTAATATCATTGTATCTTCTTATAGATTTTATATCAAATGTTTTATCAATAATTTAGACAATTCTCTAAAATATTCAACTATGTATAGGAAGTTTTATAATTTGTATTTGACGCGCGCGCGCACACATATATAATAGCCCCATAATAGTACTTGTCAATTTATTAATAAATTGCCCCATAGCAGTACTTCATGGATATATGGGGAAAAAATTTATTGGAATAGCTTCCCCAACTAGAACATAAATCATCTGAGATGTCAAAAGATTTAAAAAGAAAGAAAGCAAGCAAGCCCAATTATGCATTTGATAACTTCTAAGAGCACATTTTTAGCCTTCACAGTGTGTCAACAAACCTGGCTCATTCGAGGACGACCACCAGGTGAAGAACGGACGCAATTTGCAGCACAAGAAACTATTCGAAACATCTCAGCAAAGTTGTAATTATTCTGCAACCTCGGATCAGCTATTCCCTCAAAGTTCCTATTTTCCATCGCTTCCGACAGTAAAGGTCTCTGTCATTTTCATTCGTAATAACGTGTAGATCCATTAGTGCACTACTATTTCTGATCATAAAATTTTACCATTTATAATTGGAAATTAAGTTATATATAATCCGATTATAAAACGCGTCGAATTACATAAAAGACCAGTAATAATGTAAGAACAATAATACCAACCCATTCGACCATACTGTCATCTGCCAAAATTTTACGAGTAGGTTTCCGTCCTGTGATCAACTCCAGAAGCACAACTCCGAAGGAGAAGACATCTGACTTATCTGTGAGATTCCCATTAGCTGCATATTCTGGTGCCAAGTATCTGTATTCAATGAAACGTACGGTATATATATATATATCCGATGACAATATCCATGTACGAACTTCATTGAGAGATCTAAAGAGAAAATCTTACGAGAGAATAAGACTTACCCAATGGTTCCCACTACTCGAGTAGAGTCCACCTGGGTATCAGTGTCTAATGAAAATTTGGCAAGTCCAAAATCTGCAACCTGATATTAATAGATTCCATACATTATTTCTTCATATGTGTGTGTTGTGTGTATTACATATATTATATTGATATTCAGGTGCGCTGTGGGAAGATGAACATACCATTAGTAACTTTTCAATTTACTATATGTTATTTGAATGGACTCCTTAGTGAAGGAAAAACATTTCACGCATGTGTAGAAAGTGAATTTAATCTAATTGATGTCTAGCTTTATTGAAATTATGGTTATATATGTTGGAACAAGTTTTCGTGAACCTATGGATATAAATCTTGCTTTTGATATCGAATTAATCTTTTCTTTCTTTCTTTCTTTTACTCCTTGTTGGCGAATGGGTAATCTGATTTGGCTTTGATTTTGGTGTTGATGTTTTGGTAATTATTATGATGGCGAAGAAACGAAGGACGGACAATGTCAGAAGGGGATTCTTATATATATATATATATATATATATATTGAGGGTATTTTAGTGATCCTTTACATTTCATTTTCCTATATCATGCTTCACATTGTCTCAAACAGACTCGTAGTGTTACATACATAACGATCAATATTTTATTCTATATACATCATCATATTTCTCAATACCAAATAAACATTTGAATTCTCTTGATTGAAAATAAATCTAATGTATTAGAACTTTATTTTGCACACATCTATTTGGGACGTAATTGCATGTAGAATAAGTTGATGCCTACCTTTGGCTCAAAATTGTTATCGAGAAGAATGTTGGCTGCCTTGATGTCACGATGTATGATTTTGGGTTGACCTAAAAAGTAAAAATTCATAGAGTAAAAAATGAACTAATTAAGATGTCTACACTGGACGATTTACTTATATCAAGTAAAACTCACAGTCTTCATGCAAATATGCCAATCCTTTTGCAGAGCCAATAGCAATCTTCATCCTTGTGGTCCAATCCATAGTTCTAGTGCTTTCGCCTGATGAACCATTTTACATAGACCCATATAGTATCTTAATAATGATTTTAAGAAAAACTCTGATCTAATAAATCATACCGTGGAGGTGAAAGTCTAGGGTTTTATTAGGGACAAACTCATAGACAAGCATCAAAGTCTTGTGAGATTCAGCAATGCAGTAGCCAACAAGGGAAACAAGGTGTCTGTGATGGACTCTGCTGATGACCTGGACTTCAGTCTGGAATTCTCGCACTCCTTGTTTGCTTCCAGATTTGAGTTGCTTAATGGCAACATTTTGATTGTTATTAGGCAGGACTCCTTTATGGACAGTGCCAAATCCACCCTGGCCCAGAAAATTTGACTCCGAGAATCCATCTGTAGCCCTTTCTAATTCTTCATATGTAAACGTGCTTGTTGGTGTCAGTCCTAAGGCAATGGAATGAGACATAGCCTCTTCTTCAGCCACTAGAGAACGTGTGGCATAAATGGGCCACTGCGCGCGCGCGCCCCCCCACGCACACACATTACTCCATTTTTTAATATAAGAAAAACTACCTTCTTTATTTTTATTTTTTGATATAAGATAATTTAGGTAAATTGGGTCCAAGGGCTCAACAATGCTAGCTAAGGTAGGCCCTTAAGTTCAAAAAATACTTACAGAAGTATTTACACAAATAGCCCACCAATAAGGCTCTCACATTGGTAGAGGAATTTGATCCCGGGATCTTGTAGGTTATATGTCAAATTTTTATCAATTGAACCAACTTTTACTGATTCTTTTTATTTCTATTTATAAACAACATTACAAATTTCAATAAACATTTATTACATTTTTTTTAAATTGTCCCTCATAAATACAATGTTTATTTTTACTAGACAAATTTGTTTCATTAATTATAGAGATAATTTAGTCCTTTTTCTTATTTTTAGAAATAATAACTACACTTAACCAACTTTTTAATACTGTGGTTATATTATCTTATACTTGGAAGAGAGGGAGTATGTAACGTTGCTATATTTATGCCTCCCCCACACCCATCAATTCAATTCAATATTTAAATACGTACTCTTTTTAAATGTATGAAGGATCCATTTTGTTTGTTAGAAAGAAGAAATAAAAGTAGAAATGGTATACCTAGGTGTTGGTGTGGTAGTGAAGGGTGATTGCTCAGCCAACAGGGTCTCAATAATCCCATCCTTCTCCTCTTTCTCCATATCAACAATATGACGCAAAGCCCCAGCGTCAGCATCGAACCAATCACCAACCCTCTGATCAGTTCGAACGACTTCTCAGGTGACGATCGCGCCGGCGGTAAAGGCAGTGAAGACCGGGGAAACAATGGCAGTGGCGAGGGAGGAGGTGATGGCAGGAGAGGCGGTAACGACCGGGGAGGGGGCACCAGCGGGGGAGGCAGTACCGGTGGTGGCGGAGGCGGTGACAGTGAAGGTGGGGGAGGAGGAGGAGGCGGCGGCGGATCGTAATCGTCTAATCTATAGGGGAGAACGGGGCGGCTATAGGGGGAGTCTTGAGGTGTCAGAGACAGTGAAGACATCGCCGGCTAAAAGAGGTGGAAGAAAGAGAATTATCAAGTCGGAAGCAAAGAGCTATGAGAGGAATCACAATTCAGAAGAATACGTGATCATGGAAGATACGCTATATGGTTAGATAGCTGGTGTAGATTGGCTTCGTTGACTTTACGGTTGACTCGGTGTCTCTCAAAATGGGTCCCGCTTTTGAAACCGGACTTTAATTTGCATGCATGGACTAAAGAGAGAACCGGGACTACAAGAAATGGTTTGATAAATCAGTCACTATCATAGATTCGGTTCAAGAAACCTTCAAAATTTCTGTTCATTTATGGATTGGAATCCAATCAATATTCTAGAAAAAAAATAAATTGGAAATTCATGAATATTAATTTTACAATATTTAAATTCCAGTCAATAAATTCTTTTTCCACGTTGTTAAGGGAACGAAGGAATGGGATGCTGTGATAATGATTCATTAGCTTATATCGTAAGGGAGAAATTTACATTTAAGCATCTAAATATATTTAGATTTTTCTTCCATGTATTAAAACATGATAATATTTATCAATTAAAGTTATGACTGAATTTTCCAAGATACTCACTTTATAAAATTTATTACTATGTTTTAAATAATTAGTTACATAGTTAATTGAAACAATACTTTTCTAAATATTACTTCTTCTGTTTAAAAATGTAAGGTATTTTTAATTGAATATTACCTCTCAATAAAGTAATTGCTTATCTTTAAACTAACAGAAGCTTTCCATATTTATTTTTATTTAATAGGGTGTTTCACTCAAAAATAAATATATAGTGATTTATTCATTGGCGGTACTTTTAGAAAAAAGGGTAATAATTGCACCTTAAAATGCTAAAAATGCCTTACATTTTTAATATTCAACCTCTCAAAAATACCTTATATTTTTTAGTGAATGGAGTAATGACTATGTAAATATGGACTCTACTAAACTTATTTATTGTGAAATTATTTCTTTAATTTTTAAAAATAATACAATCTAGTTCCTGCTACTAACAAAAGTTGACATTAATTGTTAGTTGATCAGAAATTAACAGGAAAAGATCAAAAAAATTATAAATAATTTATGAGGTCCTTTTCTATCAATTTATGGTCAAATAACAATTAAAATTAACTTTGATTAACAATAGGGCCAAATTTCATTGTTTTCAATAGTTAATCAAACAATTTGCACTATAAATTAAAATAATTCAGGGTATATGATTTTACTAGATCTAAAATTCAAGAGGTAATTTGCCCATTCATCTTTTTTTAAAAAAAATTTGAAATAGGTTTCTAATTGATACTTTGCTATTTCATGGGTCTTACTTGAAACATTTTTTTTACTAAAGCAATATACAAAATAATATTAATTTTATATATAAGTATTTATTTATAAACATAATTTAATTTTATTTAAAATATAGAAATAAAAATTTTAAAATATATGAATCGCATTGAAAACATTCAAAGAAAATATACACATCATAATATCGTATGTTGCACTTAATTGATTATAATTATGATAATAGTCAAATCGAACGTAATAATATTGAATATCATGTTATTACACATAAAAAAGTACACACGAACCAAGCAAAACTAAAAACTAAGAAACAGTGGAGGCACGCTTTTTATGATTTTTTTTATTTGAAAACATTCAATGTTATATACACATCATGTTACTTTTAAGTTTTAATTGATTATGATCTAGTCAGCATGATTGTTCTTAAAATTCTTCATCCGTGATTGATGCATGAGTCTTAGTTGGCTAGAAAATACAAATTTACGTTTGTCCGTTTCTTGTAAAGTTAATATCTGGACCACTTGACAACGATGTAATAATCTCCATCACCGCAAATTGTTTGAAAACAAAATTAGTCATTTTGGCAAAAAAAAAATGATTTACTTTTTTATAAAAAAATTATTCACTTAATTTCTATAATTTGAAATTAAATTTTGTTCATGAATTTTGACTCATTGCAATGAAATCTCTATAATTTGACTTGATTAAAAACTTAATTCATGAAACTTTTAACTGGTTCAATTTAATCTCTATAATTTTATAACCATTAAAAATTTTGATATTTATATTTTAAAAAATAAAATTAAAAGAACTAATGATGCGGAAGAATGAATGTAAACTCATCACTTTTAATCTTTTACCTCTAAAATTTTTCACACTGTCAAAGCAAAGAATTAAATACATCACTCCAAATGCTACCAAAACTAAATAACTAAAACTATATGAACTGAATTGCATTTAGTTAAAATTTAGGGAATGCATTTCAATAAGGTCAAAATTATAGGGGTTGGCTATATTAATTAACCAAAAAGTTCCTTTTAATAATTTCATTTAGGGTTTTCCTTTTTATCTTTCTACCCCTCTTCATATAAAGGTTTCAAAAGTCAAAATTACCTATCCCATCTTTTTTATCATTATCTTGCTCCAACACTTTTCCTTGTACGTGTCCAAATCTTATATGTGTGATACAAACGCTAGGGTTGTAACTGACAATTTGATGAGCTTGATTAGCTGTCAATTTTGTTTATTGTTTTTTTTTTTAAACTGTATCCTTAAATTGTTACATCGAGCCCTCTCTTACATGCATCTTTTCGGCCAACAGCCCTCTTTTACATACATCTCATGTACACATCAAAGTAATTCCATATATGATATATTAAAGTGATTTGTTTGATCCAACTTGAGTTGTGAATGTGTTTGGAATATGGTTTTCCGTCAAATAAGTGCAAAATGTCTTCACAACTTTGACATACAAGGCTCAAAGATTCCATTATATTTTCTGTCTTGTAACATATTTTGCACTTCCATATATATTACAGGTATTGGACTTAAAAAATTAAAAGGTTAAATGGCAACACATGTTCTGATTTTTTTTTTTTTTTTCAGAGGCACCTGACATCCCAAATTTTTTTGGAGCATTTGTGCAACGAAAGTTTCAAAAAGAGTATTTTTGTCTTACCATTAAAAATTACAAATATTGACTATTAAATTGAATTCTCTCCTTCCTTCTGTATTTAGTCTCCAATTTCGTTCGCCAATCAATTCTTTAAATTTTTTTCTTCCAACAAATGAAAATGAAGACAAAAAAATGCAGAAATGAAAGAGGATAAAATCATAAAATATCTTAATCAAACTTTAGTTAACGGTCAACATTTGTGATTTTTAATGATGGGTAAAAATGCTCTTTTTTTCAAACTCTAAGGCAAAAATGCTCCAAAAAATAGTTTACGATGCCGGTTTCCCTGGAGAAAAAGTTCTAGGGCATTTTTTTTCATTTAACCCAAGATTAAATAATATTGAAAAAATTGATTAACCAGTATTGTTTAAGTTCAGTCTACATAATTTTATTTAATTTTTTATTTTTCAATTAAATATTAAGTTCTTTTTGTAAATTTGTGCCTTTTCCTTTTCTTTCCGCCGTATTATTATAATAGTGCCGTGAAAAAGAACCACAAATAGTGTAGACGTGCTTAAAGTGGCAGAGAAAATAGCAGAGATGATTTGTCATATTGACATTGAAACATAATTAAGATGAATATTTGCAAGCGTTGATGACGCTATATGTTACTTAATTTGCGTTGGTAACAGCCTCCTTGTTGAAGTAGACACACGAAACCCAAATCCAGCGGAAGTTAAGTATCAATCAAATTTGGTTGGTTATTCGGAAATGGCCAACGTATGGGGAAAAAAAAACAAATTTTTCCTTTGAAAAGCTGTATGGTGTCGTTTCCAATCCAAATTTGTCAGCTTTAATGAAGCACAACAACAAGTATTTTGGACCATGATAGAGCTAGAGAAAATGGTGCCCACCAGATCCGAGATAGATGAGACTGGACATTGACTGCTCCTTGGCATCAACAGCTCTATCACTTGTGGAGGCTTCATTCAAAATGATCTAGGAAATTAATTTATTGGATTAAAGGTTTTCTTATATATCTTGGTTTTCGCCTCAGCACTGTAGCAAAACTTATGGGTATGGTAGAAGTATACTCTAAATCTTTGATGGAATAGTAAATTCACTAAAATCAGCATGAACTCTGTTTCTGCTAAAAAACAAACACTTATTCAGCAAGACTACTTCTAGTATCATCCTCTGTGAACACTGTATTTTATCCGGACATTTTTTAAATTTAATAAAAATAATAATAAATTCAATCAAAAAATATAAAATACAAAAATAAAATTTAATCATTTTCAGGATTATATTTTCAAAATAAAAAAATATTTAATTAATAGGGTTTAATTTTATTTTAGATAATCTTTTGTTGGTTAGGATTTTATTTTTTTAGTTTAAAAAAAACCAAAAAATATAAAAATATAAAAAAAAATTAATCCTTTTTAGGATTATATTTTCAAAAAATATTTGTTTAATCCAAAATCAAATTTTTAAATCCCTTAATCTAACTTCTGAAATTAATAAACATAATTAAAAAAAATAGAGAGTTGTGGTTTCTTTTAAGAAATATATATAAACCGAAGGTTAACCATCAATTCCAAAACCCTTCTTTCGATCAGAATACACGTGCATTTGCCCTTATATCTCTTGGCCATTTGCTTAGCCTTGCATGAGAGGAAACACAAAAAAACACAGCAAACGCAGCATGCACACACACATGAGCATTTCAGAAAGAAGCAGAGACGAAACATATAAAGGAAGAAGAGAGAGAGAGAGAGAGCAGAAGATACACAAAAGCACATGAAAAACAGAAGGAGAGAAAAGGCATGCACATTACAGTAGAAAAGAAGAGCAAAAATGAGAGAGGGAGAGTAGAATTGTAGACAAAAAACACAGAACAGACGCATGAACAAAACAGACCTGAACTTTCGGCCAGAGATGCAGAAGGAGAGTGTAGAACAGAAACAAAAAGAAGCTTTACTTGGCAACAGACTCACGTACGAAGAAGCAAAGGAAACAGAGCCGGAGATGCACGCATGCACATTACAGCAAAAAAGAAGAGAAAAAGAGAAAAAGATAGCAAAAAGGCAACACGTTCGGCCACACGTAGAAGGAAAATGAGAGAAGAACTACACACAAGCTCTGAAAAGAGAAAACTCTTCCCTGCTTCTGCTTTAAAGGAGATGAACAAATGAGAGAGAAGAGGAGGGTTGAGCACTTTAAGTAGGAGTTGAAGCTTACAGCAGACTGAGGGTGGGAGGAACGAGAATGAGACAGAGAAGAGGTTGGAGAAAGAAGAGAGACCAAAGGAGAGAGAGAAGAAGATGAAAACAGAGAGGAGATTGAGGAAGACAGCACTCAGACCAAACGAAAATGGTGAAGAAGGAGGAGAAGAGACTGAGAGTAAGGGGCAGCGGTAGAGATTTCAGGAGGTTGGAATGAGAAACAAATAGAGAAGAAGTTAGAGCAAGAGAGGATGAAAAATAGAGGACGAGAGAGTGAGAGAGAACCGAGAAGAGAAGGATGAGAGAGGACTGAGTATGGGAGAGAGGACCAAGAGCTCTGGAGAAACAAAAGAAAGAGACCAAAGATTTGAGGGAGATTAGACATCCAAGCTATGTAGCACGGATACTTCAAAAAAGTAAAGTAAACGTACCCGTATCCGATACGTATCTGATACGATACTTGTAGGATACTTTTGCATACGTATCCCAGATACTAACATTTGTGATATGATTTTTTTTCAATAATTTCTTACTATATCACTTAAAAAACTTGAAAAACACTTAATATTTTAGTTAATTACTATAAATATCCTTATATTACTTTAGAAATTCTTGTTTAAAAATTAAAATACCTATACTTATATCATAAAATGTTGAAATATACATTATAAATATCCCCGTACCCGTATCCTAAAATTTTAAAAATTTGCCGTATCCCCGTATCATGCCGGATCGTATCGGATACTCGTACCCGTATCTATGCAACCTAGCATCCAAGCCAAAGTACTTGGTGACTTTCACTCTTGGCTATGAGTAGGAAAAGAATATTAATGCAGTAGTGAAACAGGTTTAGCAAATCTCACGATCCTTCTATTTCATTATGATGGATGAACTATAGAATGGGATGAGTTTGAGTGGTTGAAGTGGGCTATTCATGTGAATACTCACAAACAAATGAAATGGTGGTATGTAAAATGATTTCTGCATCCAGATATTGTGGCATCATATGATTACGTATTTATATGGGATGAAGACTTAGGGGTTGAGCATTTCAATACAGAGAAGTACTTAAACCTGATGACAAAGAGGAAAGGTGATTGCGAAGTTCAAAAAGTAACAGAGGAAGAACCAGGATGGTGTACAGACCCTCATTTGCCTCCTTGTGCAGCCTTTGTTGAAATTATGGCTCCTGTGTTTTCACAAGAAGCATGGCACTGTGTGTGGCATATGATTCAAAATGACCTAGTCCATAGGTGGGGTCTTGACTTCACTCTCAGAAAATGCGTGGAGCTTGCATTAACATAGATTTGGATAAAATATTTTTCTTGAAGATTTGCTAATGGGATTATGGTTGTGATAAATTTTGTGTGCATATATGTCGTAGAAGGGATGGGTGAAATTTGGTTTAATTTTATATGGGCATGTATTAAATGAATGTTTGTTCTAACTTAGTGATTAATGCATGTTTAAATCCATTTAAATGCTTAAAGATGGATTAGCAATCTAGTTATTCAAAATTCTGATTTCATGATCTTACTACTTGCATTATGAGAGCTATCCAAATTTAGGTGTTTGATGATATATTAGTAAATATAAGAGTATGCTTTCAAGTTTTAAAGCATCAGCTAAATGTTATGGGTTTGAATCACATTTTTTATTTCAAGTTTTCATGGATCACTGTCCAACTACATATGAGACTAGATATGATCTTATATCCCTTAGTGATCAAAGAATATAGTTCAATTGAATTTCTAGCTTCTTGGTATTTGAAAATTTATCATTGTGCTTGCTTATTAATCATGAAAACTTGTTAATTTCATGCTGATTGTTTTAGGTATGGTTTGATTATAATATTAACCTTTCTGGCCTTTAATTTATTTGTCGTGTGAGATTTTAAGAATCTGCGTAGACAATTAAAGTGATTTCATGCCATATAAGTTAATAAGATTTTATAGGTATGAAAATATAATTTATATAAATAAACTTATACATTAATATGGGTTTCAATGGCCCACAATTAAAATTAACTTTCTTTTTAATTTAAATTAATAAAATATTTATATCTCATGTGAGATTTCAAGAATCTTTATAGAGATTTAAATTAAGTGTATTATTGTATGAGATAATAAATTCTCACAGATTTTGTGATTCTCAATTTATATGATAAATAAATAAATAAAATTTTGTAAATAAAATTATAAATATTTTTTAATAATAAAATTAATTAATTAAATTAATGTATTAAATCTTTTGATCATATGAGATTTTTGAATATCTATAGGCCTCTAGAATAATCATCTTACCGTGAAAGTTAATAAGATTTCGCAGGTATAGCAATTAAGATTTCTATATTTAAAAATGTAAATTGTATAATTATGCATTAAAATATATTTAATATATCTATATATATGTGTGTGTGTGTGTGTATTATTTAATTCTTTATTGTGTGGAAATTTTGAATCTCTATAGATATTTAGGATAATTGTATTACCATAAAAGTTAATAAGACTTTGCAAGTATGATGATTAAGTGTCTTTTAAAAAAAAAATATGTGTATGAATGTACTAAAAAATAATGATATTATTAATATTTAAAATTTAAGTAAATAAACTAAGTTGTTAAATTCTTTTATCGTATTAGATTTTGAAATCTCCATAGATATATAGAATAATTTTATTACCATATAAGCAAATAAGGCTCTACAGGTATAGCAAAATAAAATATAAAAAAATAATTTTAAATTCTTTTCTTTTCACAACAAAAAAAAATTAAACTCTTTTCTTTTATTTATTTCAAAAATTCAAAAATTGAGAAAATAATTAAAATTAAATTACTTTTTACAATTTAAAACATACATATCAAAATTTTAGAAAACAGTTTTATTTGCGAAATAGTGAATTATTTTTAATTAATTTCTCTTCAAAAAAAATATTTTCACCCACAACTTTTAATCCCGAACTACGTGGATTTTAATCCCTCTCGCAGGGTACATAGGTCTCAGAGTCTGGTTCTAAGTTAAGTCCTTTCTTATAAATAAATAAATATTTCTCACTTAATTATTATCATTTTTTTATCAACACATGAATAAGAAAGGGATAATTAAAATAACTTTAAAACTATATTAATTTAGTACAACAAATTTCAGGTAACTGTTCTTACAAATGGTTGTTGTGGGGTGCCTAATACCTTTCCCATACTCAATCGATTCCCAAACCTTTTTTTTAATTTCGCAAACCATCCTTACCTCCTTTAAACAGTTTCCTAAGATTTTTCTCAAAATTTTAGTGACGACTCTCATTCCTTCAGTCTTCTTTCCGAAGGTTAAAACCTACGCTCTCCCGCGCCGTTTGCGTCGCATTTTGGGGTGTAACATCCTCTTTCAGATGTTATCAATAAGATCAAGGATTTAGTTATAAGAGACTATATTGTAACTTTTTATCACATTTTTAGATAAGCAAATTAATACATGGATTGGTTTGCTTGACATATAGTAAACGACAACTCAAACCCTTGATTTTTGTAGAATTACCCTTAAGTTGTATAAGCTTTTTATGCTCCAACATGAATTAACTATTATATCTGCATGGTGTTCCATGGCCTTGATTTTTTTTTTTTAAAAAACCAAGTCACACATAAATTCATACTTCACACGTTCACATGCCTTACTCATTAGCCTTTAATGCTACCTTAATTCTAGATGCCTCCTTTCCTCCCCTTCCAGTATAATTCAAGGGGCAAAAATGCCCACGAAGTTGTTAGCTAGGAATAAAAATGCCTACAAAATCGTCGGCCAAGAGTAAAAATACCCTTACCGTTATCAGAGTTGGTGCAAAAGTGACCAATACATCAAATCCCTTAAATATTGACCGTTTAGCTGACACGTGAGCAGAAGTTAACTATTTTTTCACTAATGTGGACGAAAAATATTCCTAGATGAATACCCATAATGTTATTTTAGTAGGTGCAATAGTGACCAATCCATCAAAATCCATGCCACATGATTTTTTTTCATCACTACATATCTCACCCCCTTCCTTCCTCCCTTTCCATTCATTTTTCTTATCTGCAAAACCTGAGATTCAACATAGTGAGATAGGTTGTACACAATTAAAGATCAAGATTGAGCACACTTCCTATAACGCCCTATCTCAAGAACATTGTCACAACCTTAAGCAATTTCATTCATGATAGGTTTAAAATTTTCAAATGGTTTTTACTACTGCTGTAAAGAAATAAGCGATTTAATTGATATTCAGTCAAAATGACATGTTCTCACATGATATTCATACAATAACTAATGACTTCCAATATTTTTATTAAATTTATTCATGTTTTTAATATAATTGGAAATCATTTATTTGAATTTTGTTAGCAAAAAATATGACTAAGTAGATGAATGTGTGTGAAAATGGGCTTGAAAATATGTTAGAAGTTAGTGGACCAATTCTATCATTTATTTTGGATTTTATGCATGTAGGGGGGCATAATTTAAGGGCCTAAAGAAGAAAATTTTGGAGTCCAACTCAAAGAAATTAAATCTAAAAAGAAAATCTGAACAAGTCATGTTCGCTGCAGCGAAGTGCGATTTTAGTAAAACACACAGTTTTGATTGTCAACGAACTTTTAGGGCTTGGGCACATCATTTTCATGCATTCTTTACCTCCAGGAGCTGCAGAACATTGGGAATAGGGAAAAGAGCTAAAGAAGGGTTGGAGAAGCTTAGGTTTAGTGGAAAATCAAGGGTTTCACTCAAGATTGCTCCGTTTAAGCTTTTCTTCTCTTTCTTCTCTTTACTTTACTATACATATTATTGATTTTGCTATCATGAAAGCCATGTGTGGCTAATTGTCTCTTAATCTAGGGTAGTTATAAATTGATTCTTGAATTAGAGCATGTTTGCATTATTTATTTAAGTTTGATATTAGTTTTATTTACTTAATCTTGTGCCTATTTATCTACTTAATGCTTGGCCATCATTGAGTGTGAATTTGAGAGTTTAGGTTTTGCCTTGGAAGAGGAAAATCTGAATTTGACCATTAGATTGAGTAATGTAGGATTAGAATTTATTCTAATTTTTCATTAGGATAGGAATATATATATTAGACACATATAATCACATTAGAGTGAATTTTATGTCATTTTGCCTCTTGGGTAATTGTGTTAGAAATAGAAAATTAATTTAAGAGAGGGGTATAATTAATTGAAAGATAATTATTCCTATTAATACTCTAGATTAACAAATTAATATTAAGTGAATTTATTTAAGTAATTACATGCTTTATGAATTGAAGAAGGGATTAGCCACCCTAAGTTACCTTGATTGTTTATGGTTGTTGAAATTTTAATTTTAATGCATTTTTTAAATTTCAATCCTTATTTTGCAAAAATCAAATCCATATCTTGCTTTGCTCAAGTTAAATGAAGATGGAGACTTTATTGCCTAATTACCAATTAACTTGATTCTTCATGAGATCAACCTTAATTTGCCACTTACTAATTACGAACCGTACACTTGAGGTAAAATAAAATTGTGTGCATTGATGATCGATTAACCTCTAGAGAATTTCATCTGGGAATATTTTTATTCATATCAGTGAAAAAATAATCAACTTTTACTTAGGTATTAGCTAAACAGTCAACATTGAAGGAATTTAATGGATTGGTTACTTTTTCACCAACTCTGGTAATGTTATGGATATTTTTACTCCTGAATGATGACTTAGTGGGTATTTTTACTCCTGGATGACGACTTCATAGGTTTGTTCCCCTTTATTAGTCTATGTTAGCAAAGACTGACACGTGGCATAGTCATCATTTAATGATCAAAGTTAATGGTATTAGGTCAAAGTTAACGGTTTAGTTACTTTTACACCGACGCATGTAACATTATGGGTGTTTTTGCCTTTTTCCTCACCTTATGATACTAAGTACCCTTGGCTGATCACTTTGTGGGTATTTTTGTCCTTTTACCCTATATTAATTCTTGGAATGAATATGACAAGAAAGAAAGCTGATATAATGGCAGCTAAACAAGTATTCTTCCATTAGGTCTCAAGATCAAATTTGGTCAAGCCAAAGAGCTTATTTTATTATTTTATTTTTTTTACTTTATGAAATTACTAAACTACCCTTATCACACTTATATTTTTTAAACTCTCCTTTCTTTCTTATTTTAATCATTCTAGGGTAAAGAGAGATTTGGGAGCTCTAGACCGAACTACTGTCCTACCTCCTATTGATCTCTGCCTTCTTCATTCTCAACTACCAGTCATGTTACTATTCATGTGATTCACTATCATCGGTGTGCCTGTCGCTGGTTCTTCAATAGTAACTATGAATTCTTCCCCTATTTCATAGCTATTCTTCTACTTATGTCATTGTTTCAAGTATGCCTAATCTCTCTCACTACTGCAAAATATGTTTTTTGAAGTGTCTATAAAAAAGGCTCTTAAATAGAGAGGCGAAATCTACTGGAGCACTTTAAAGAAAAAAGTGCTCCGAAGTAGTAGATACTTCCCCCATTCAAAAATATAGGGCATTTTTAACTGAATCTCACCCCTAATAAAGTAGTTACTTACTTTCAAACTAACTCTATCTTTTCATATTTACCTCCTTTAAACACTTTACAATAAATATAAAGTCACTATCAATATAAGCACTTTTTTAAAAAAAGGCAATTATTACACCTCGAAAGACTAAAAATGCCTTACATTTTTTAACATCTAACTCTTTAAAAATGCCTTATATTTTTTACTAGAGGGAGTATATAGGAGTGCTTTATCAATAAGTGCTCCTAAAGTTTGCATGAAAAAATAAAAAAGATAGACCTTTAGGAGAGGTCCTTAAAAAAGTACTCCTAAAGGTTAAGCCTTTAGGAGTGCTTAAAGGATAAATACTTCTAAAGGTGAAGTAAAAAATAAATTTATGAATATTATATTTAAATTTAGGAAGCATGTAACATTATATGAAAAATGGGTGCTTTTTAAAAAAATAAAAAATGAGGCTATTAAAGCAATTTCTCTTAATAGCGCTCCTATATGGTGACCTTATTGGAGCTCTTATGCTTAGAAGCGCTTTCGTAAGGGGAGTTACAAGAGCGCTCGTAAGCAAAAGCGCTCCTGTAGAGGGGCTTACAAGAGTGATTTTAAAGGAAGTGCTCCTATAAGCTACCCCCACAAGAGTGCTTCTAAAGCATTCCCATATGGGAGCCCTTTTAAAGTACTCTCGTAGGTAAAAAAAATAAGCACTTTGGAAAGTGTTTTTTGTACTAGTGTCTTTCTTTCTCCTTGTTGTTTCGTGTGCGTGTAAATGCTTTAGGTGAGCTAAGATTTTCTTTCTCTTGCTTGTTCTGCCATTACTGGTATTCTCACCTTTTCTTCATTCACAGTGATAGTCCCTCCTCCTTCACTGTTCAAAGTTGCCTTCTCTTTCTTTTGTTCATGTGCTGTTGATCTATCCAAGGTAAGAAGCTTCTCTTCTCCTTTCTTTAGAAAATCTTGATGCATATGAGTAGATAAAAAGGTGGAGTTGACGTTGCAATTGTGGTCTGTGTTCTACTGCTACTAACAGGATTGGGTGAGAAGGAAAAAGGTTAAATTGAAGCTAAAATTCTAGTTTAGTCTTGTTATGTGAAATGTGAAAAATGATAATTTAATTTTCTTAAGTTAAGACTAATTTGTCCAATGAAAAGAAGGAACTTAGGAAGTTGAATATTTAGTTATATATATTAGAGAATTGTGGGAAATGGAATCAAAGAGGAAAAAGTTTAGTTTGAGCTTGAATAATTAATGAATGAAAGGTATTTGACATGATGCCCTATTAGAAAAAGCTTTACTTGATTTTGCATTTTTGAAAATTTCATTAGTCTTTGTGAGAAGTATGTTAGTATAGAAGCTATTGATTTGGGTATTAACTTGTAAATTTATAAAGGAATTTGATAATGAGTTTGCATGTAGCTATTTAAATACTTGGAACTTGTATGGGTATTAGTGGATGTCGCACTCATATCTTGATCTCCCCAAAAAAGAAAATCAATATATGTAGGAGTCACCACCAAAATTTTAATAGGATAATTTTGGAAACCTTTTTTTAAAAAAATGATTTATAATAACCATAATAGGGTTTGGGAGTTGATTGTGTGTGGGAAAGGTGTTAGGCACCTCATATCACCCGTTCGTGAGAATGATTACCCTAAGTTAACTAAACAAAAGTAATATGGCCTTAAATGAAATTTAATTACCCTTAATTAATAAAAAAAGGAAAAAAACAAGAAAATTATAATTAAAAAATTATTTATTTACTAGTCAGACTTGACTAAGAATAAAATCCTAGGGCCTACGTATCATTTAGAGGAATCAAAGTCCACGTAATTTGAGGGTAAAAATTCATGTTAGTTTGTTAGTACTTTTTAGAAAAAGAATTTTTCATTTTTCCAAAAAGGGTTTTTAAATTGGGTTGGTATCTTTTAATTAGAAAAAAAATCTTATTCCCTTATTTGAGAAATGATTTTTTCCAAAAATAAAATAGATTAAAATTCTTGCAGAGATTTACAAAATCTCACAAGAAAATTAATTTATTCATGCTTGCAAAGATTCCAACATCTCATATGGTATAGAAATTATTTTTCAACCTGTTTATATTTGTTAAAACAAATCAATTAAGCATCTTGACTAGCATGCCTGCGATGCCCATTGCCACACATGGCACACCAATAGACTAATTACCTGCGAAGACTCTAAAAATCTCACACAGTATAACTAAAAACAATTCACACAATAGTCTTAAATCATATGGTGTAGTATGTGCTAGAGAAGGGTATAATAATATAAATGGCTTGTAAAAAAACCAAGAGATCAAACCTTTAGGGTTTTACCACTTGTAACAACTTAAATAATTATTCTAATCATCTCCAAAAGAAATAACCAATCGACACATGTGTTTGAGCGTATGTATTCATGTATGTTTATTAGAACAAAATTACATGCATATTATTTTTTTTATTTTCATCTACACGAATGAAAAGCCACACTTGGGAAAATAAAAGGTAAAAAAATGACACTAATGGTTCATATAATTGAAAGGCGAGAGAAGAAGGGAAAAAAATAGAAAAAATAAATAAAGGAAATGAAGTCAAAAAAGGCCATGTTGACTTAAAATCAAAAGGAAAGAAGAATGAAAGAACACACATATATACATGTAAAAAGGATGCTTCACGTACAGCACACACAAGACAAAAATTTTTTTGATATACTTTCAAAAATGAGATTCAGAATGAGGTGGCGAAGTAAAAGAAGAAAAAAAAATAAGAAAAAATAGAGAGTGAGTCAGGAAGAGGAGAAAGGGGATGTGATGCAGGGGACCCATATGAATATATGAAGACATACACACACAGCAATTTTCTGAAGGGAAAAAAAAAACCAAAAGGATAATCAAAATCATTACTAAGCTTATACCCTTCAGCCTTCACTATTTTTAAAGATCATGCATATGATCTCAAATGAGAGGATTAGCTTTCCTTAGGGTTTACGACAAACTCTCTCAAGCTCCTTTATTTATTGCCTCCTCTTTTTTTGTCCCCCCTTCTTGCCTTAATCACCACCTTTTTATAGATGAAAATTAGGACTTCCCACTGTAATGGTTGAATCTTATCAAATCATAATTTTTGATTAATTTTATTTAACTTTTACTATTTTAAATTAAGGCACAATTTTGGAGATTAGATTTCCATTTGACTTCTCCTAATTAAAGACTCATATTAAAACATAAATTTAGGGATTCTTTGTTTAATTCTAATTTATTAATTTTTTATTATTTTATTTAAAAAAAAGCTCTGTAATTTTTATTACTTTATTCCTTTATTTTTTATGGGGCTCGGACAAAATGGTATGTTTATAATTGCCCCTCTTTACTTGTTTTATAGGTGAGGATAGCAAATTTCTCACCTAAGAATCAAGTAAAGATAAGACCAAGCATTTTGTTCGACTAAATACATGAGGAGAGAGAGAAAATGGTAATGACGCTCCTTGAAATTAAGGAGTTTGGACAAAATATAGTGTCCATGCCTTTCTTTACTTGGATCTTAGGGGAGAAGGCTAAAGGAAAAACATTGAAAATGTGCTAGCATGACTGGACAGTCATATGTGAGTGTCATTACAAGGCTTGAAAAGGGTGCCAGTCGTTACTAGGCTTTAAGGTACCTGCCGTTACGGGGCTTGAAAAGGGGTGCCAGCCGTTACTGGGCTTTGAGGTGCCTGCCATTATGGGGCTTTGAGGTGCCTGCCGTTACAGGACTTGAAAAGGGGTGCCAACCATTACTGGGCTTTAAGGTGCCTGCCATTACGGGGCTTGAAAAGGGGTGCCGGTCATTACTAGGCTTTAGGGTGCTTGCCATTACATGGATTGAAAAAGGGGTGCTAGCCATAATTGGGCTTTAGGGTGCCTACCGTTACTAGGCTTGAAAAGGGGGTGCCAGTCATTACTGGGCTTTAGGGTGCCTGCCGTTACAGGGCTTGAAAAGGGGTGCGAGTTATTACTGGGCTTTGGGGTGCCTGCCATTACATGGCTTAAAAAGAGGTGTCAACCGTTATTAGGCTTTGGGGTACCTATTATTACAGGGTTTGAAAAGGGGTGCCTACCGTTACAAGGCTTAAGAAGGGTGCTAGCCATTACTGGGCTTTAGGGTTCTTGCTGTTATAGGGCTTAAGAAGGGTGCTAGCCGTCACTGAGCTTTGGGGTACCTGCCATTACAAGCCTTGAGAAGGGTGCCAACCATTACTGGGTTTTGGGGTGCCTGCCGTTACAGGGCTTAAAAAGGGTGCCATTCGTTATTGGGCTTTAGGGTGCCAGTTATTACTAGGCTTTGGGGGTATTAATTATGCGTTACAATGTATAATGAACTTGTGGAGTGCTAAAATGGTTATGATGATGACAATGATGATGACAATAACGATGACGATAATGAGGATGACGACGATGACGACAATAATGATGATGATGATGAGATAAATAATAAAAAAAACTTAGGAGAGAGAAACAAATCCCGTGTGCAATATTGTTCCCGTCTTAGTAAAACACCTAACTAAAACCCTATTGTGTGCATAATCTTGTAGTAGTTGTGTCAGTTGTGATGGTATTATTGGTCATGATCTTCTACATGTGCTAAATTCGATTGATCCTTTTCACTTCAATGACTATTTTTGAGAGTGCATGTTACTAATAGCCTTGAAGTTAAACTGGTTAAATAAGAGTAAAAAATATCAAGCATAGTACCTTGAGCTTTGTTTGAGCTAAAAAAAAGTCGCTCGTATATTAAAAATATGCTCTTATAGAAAGTTTGAATGCCGAGTTTATTATGCAACATATAATCAACAGAGATAAAGAATCATTTAAAATAAATGACCCTAATAATTTATAAAGCAGATGCAAGCTAGCATATGGAGAAAATGAAAGATAATAATAAGGGAGAATTTAAGAAGGCTAGGCAATGATGGAATATTTGCAACATTAATGGGTAATCTGTTACTTATGGCTCCTTTAGTCCCTTTGAGTACTCTATTATGTCATCAAAGATATGTACTTTATGAGTGATGCCTGAGTTATTCCAAAGGAAACAATGCTCGAATTGTTGCAATGAAGAGCCATCTTCATTGCCCTAATAGATTATGTCTAGGCCACCCTTTTAGGTTTTCAACCTAGTGAGCTTCTCTTTCAGTTTTTCCTTTTTTTGCTCTAATTTTTGCCTAAGCTACCTTTTCAGGCTTTCAACCTAGCTAGCTCTCTCTGTGTTTTTTTGCTCTAATTTTTGCCTAAGACGCCGCTTCAAGTTTTCACCCTAACGAGCTCTTTTTTTTACTTTATTTTTTGCCTAGGCTGCCTTTTCGTGTTTTCAACCTAGCAAGCTCTTTTTTTTTTGTTAGGCATAGTACATCTTGACAGCATCAGCATTAATAGGCCTCAATAACTCTTTACCTTCTATGTTTGTCAAGATTAGTGCACTACTTGAGAAAGCATGGTTAACTATGCATAGGCCTTCATAATTTGGAGTCCATTTACCCCTATTATCTTCTTGATTTAGCAATATCTTTTTAAGAAATAGATCTCCTTCTTTAAATATCCTAGGTTGCAACTTCTTATTGAAAGCTCTTGCCATCCTTGATTGATATAGTTGCCCGTGACATATTATAGTAAGTCTTTTTTCATCAATCATGTTTAGTTGTTCAAATCAAGCACATATCCACTCATTTTCATCTAAGTTGGCTTCGGTCATTATCCTTAAGGATGGGATCTCTACCTCAATAGTGGTGATAGCTTTCATACTATAAACTAAGGAATAAGGGGTTGCCCGGTCAAGGTACGCATGGTGGTTCGATATCCATGTAATACATAAGGGAGCATTTCATGCCAATCTTTATAAGTTACAGTCATCTTGCTAATAATCTTCTTTATATTTTTATTTACTGCTTCAACTGCACCATTTATTTATGCCTATAAGGTGCTGAATAGTGATGTTTAATCTTGAATTAGTTACACAGGCTTTGAACAGCTGCCCCATTAAGATTCGGCGTGTTGTCTGTGATAATCTTCTTAGGAAACCTATATCTGCATATAATATTTTTTTCAAGAATTTCATGAAGGCCTTTTGAGTAATACTAGTGAAGGAACTAGCTTCCACCTAATTAGTGAAATAATCGATGGCCACAAGAATGAAGCGATGACCACTTGAGGCTTTGGGGTTAATTAGACTAATGACATCGATACCCCACATAGAGAATGGCCATGGTGACGTGAGATTATGCAATTGAGTGGGAGGAGCATTAATTTTGTCAGAATAAATTTAGAACTTATTGCATCTTCTAACATAATTGATATAATCCTTCTCTATTATCACCCAATAATAGCCGCATCTTTGAATTTGTTTAATCATTGTGTGGCCGTTGGCATATGTGCAGCATATTCTTTCGTGGATTTCCTCCTAAACCTTTTATGCTTCTTTTGAATCTATGTTACATAGCAGGGTTCCATCAAAGCTCCTCTTATATAGGACATCATTGCTAATAAAGAATCCTAAGGCTGACCTCTAAATGGACTTCTTTTCATTTTAGGTGGTGTCTTCTATGTAAGTCCTATTCTCCATATACATCTTGATATCATGGTACCAAGGATGATTATCGTTCCCTTCTTCAATATTCAAGTAAAATGCTGGTGATTTTCTACCTTCAATTTAGATAGGCTGAATATGGATTCCACAATCGAGTTGAATCATGACTGCTAAGGTAGCTAATGCATCAGTAAAGTAATTTTTGTCTCAGGTCATATGGTAAAAATTAATCACTTTAAACTATTTAATCATCCCTATTAAGTACTTTTGATAAGGGACTAACTTTAGATCTTTAGTTTGCCACTCACCAATCACTTGGTAGATTATGAGAGCAGAGTCACCAAAAACTTTTAAACTCTTTATACCAATATCAATGGCAACTTAGAGACCACTAATGCAAGCTTCATATTCAACCATGTTATTAGTGCATTCAAATTCTAACTTAATCGCAATTAGAAATTGTTTCCTATTGGATACAATCACGGTTCCAATACTATTCCCGTGCATATTAGCAGTACCATCAAAATACATCTCCCACTGACTCACCTTATCTTTCTTGTATTGAACTTTCTTTGTGATGCACACGTGCTTATTTGGGAATTGGAAATCCAATGGCTGGTACTCCTCTAAAGGGTTTTCTGCCAAGTGATTGGCTATTATGCTCCCCTTGATTGATTTTTGAGTTAGGTATCTGATATCGTACTCAGATAGTATCACTTGCCATTTGGATACCCTGCCAGCCACATGTAGGCTCTTAAATATATATTTGAGTGGGTCTAATTTGGAAATTAGCCAAGTAGTATAATACAACATGTATTGCCTTAGCCTTTTCATGGCCTATACCAAGCCATAACAAGTTTGTTCGATCGCTTGGTAGCAGGATTCACACTCATTAAACTTCTTACTTAAGTAATAAATTATTTATTATTTTCTCCCAAATTCATCATTTTTCCCTAACATAGTCCCCATAGAAGTATGGTGTATTGTCAAATAAAGGATTAGCGATCATCCTGGTATAAGTGGAACTAGAATCGAGGGATTTAATAGGTAATCCTTAATTTTATCAAATACTTGTTAACAATCATTATCCCATCTTTCTGCAGAGTTCTTTTTCAATAGCTTGAAAATTGGCTCACAAGTGGAGGTTAAATTTACAATGACACTTACAATATAATTCATCCATCCCAGAAAGCTCTAAACTTCTTTTGTTATTTATGGAGATAACATTTCCTGTATTGCTTTAACTTTATTAGGGTCTATTGTAATCCCCTTCTAACTTACAATAAACCCCATCAACTTTCTAGATAAGGCTCCAAAAATACACTTGTTAGGATTTAATCGAAGCTTGTACTTGTGTAGTCTTTCAAATAACTTTATAAGTACTACAATATGGCTTTCCCCTTCAGTGAATTTAGCTACCATATCATCAATATACACCTAAATCTCCTTATGCATCATATCATGAAAAAGAGCTACCATTGCTTGTTCGTAGGTTGCCCTTGCATTCTTTAATCTAAATGGTATTACCTAGTAGCAATATGTTCCCCATTGTGTGATAAAGGTTGTATTTTCTTTGTCTTTCTCATCTATAAGGATTTAGTTGTACCCTGAGTATCCATCCATAAAAGAGTACTTATGGCTTTGAGCTGTGTTATCAACTATAACATCAATATGGGGTAACAGGAAGTCATCTTTTAGGTTAGATTTATTTAAATCTCAATAATCAACACACATTTGAACCCTTCCATCCTTTTTTAGGACAAGAATGATGTTTGCCACCCATCGAGGGTACTTAGCCACTTTTAAGAAGCCTGCCTTTAATTGCTTCATCACCTCATCTCAAACTACCAATGACATGTCTGTAGTAAGCCTTCTCAATTTTTGTTTTTTTAGCTTGATGTCGAGGAATAAAAGGATCTTATGAGAGGCAATATTTAGATCAAAGCCCGACATATCTCGATACGACCACACAAATATATCCATATACTCTCTGAAGAGTTCAATCATTTGCTCTCTTTTTAGGTTATCGACTATCTTTAGTTCTTTTTATCCTCTTCTATTCCCATGTTTATTACTTCAATCATTTCTTCATATGGGCACATTCGCTTTTCTTTTAAGTCCAGTAGCTTTATATATATTTGGATTATCTTATCATCATCGTACTCATAATTGTGCATATCAGAGACAACTAGCAAATCATCATTCGAGGATTCAAGAACCACTGTGTTAGACAAGAGTTTTAAGGAAATTGATTTCCTAGAAAGCAAAAATAAACAACGAATGAATAGGGAAAAAGGCAAGAAAATTGGAGTGAATTTTATTTGCATAAGATTCTTTATTCATAGTTTGTATAAGAGCATATGATGAATTTAAAAGCACAATTTAGTCAAACAAGTTACTCTAAGGTAATAAAATTAAGATTATCCTCAAACTCCCCATTCTCTAGTGCTTCCCCAAAATTATTAGTTGAGATCCACGCATAGGTCTTTTGGCTAGTAGGAGAGACCATTGCAATAGTCAATTTATTGAGAACTTCAATAGGCGTTGAAAATGTTTCTCATAAATGAGGGATTTCTTGGTCCATAACCTTCTTTTCTACTAGACTTGCTTGCTTCAGAGAAGACTCATACCTTAAACCTTGACACTTGTAATTCTCGAGCAAATTGATTAGGGATTTGATACCTTAGAGATGCGCGCCTACTCTTCTCTCTTGTTTGAACCTATTCCTTTTTATTATCTTAGTGATAATAAAATTGACATTCTTATTATACTTAGGCCCTTCAACTTTAAAATTTTTAGAATGTCATCCCTTCATCCTGCTCAGCAGCCTCAATGTATGGGAGAGAACTTGGTTTTCTTACTATAATTTCTTCTTCTCCTTTGACTATGACAATTCTTCTATTACTAATGAACTTCACTTTTTGGTGTAGGGTGGAAGTCATAGCCCCAGCTAAGTATATCCATAGCCTCCCTAATAGCATTGAGTAAGATGAATCAATATCCATAAGTTGAAAATCTACTGAAAATGTTATTGGCCCTATCTTCAAAGGTAGTCAAATTGTACCTAATACATCCTTTCGGACTCCATCAAAAGCTCTAACCACTATATTATTATTTTCGATCTCAGATGATTCTAGCAATAGGTGCTCAAATATAGATAATAGAAAAACATTTAATGTTCATCCCCCATCTATCAATACTCTAGCAATTATGAATCCCTTGCAGTTTAAGGTGATGTACAAGGCCTTGAATTGATCAATAGCAGACTCCATAATTTCTTCTTCTGTAAATGAAATTAGAAATGTTTCCTTTACAATATTCATAATATTAGCCACCTTTTCTGGAGTTATGCTGGATTGCACATACGCTTCATCCAAGGCCTTTTGTAATGCTGATGATGTGGTTCAGAGCATAAGATCAAAGAGAGAACTGAAATTTATGCTGGGGTCTTCTTTAACTAATCCATCACACTATATTCGCTGTGCCTCATAATCTATAAGAATTCTTCATCATTCTTTTCTACATCTGGTAGGCTAGGTCTTAAGGGACCTTCTAGGCTCGCCTCCTTTCCTTTTTTCGACTTTTCAACATTTGTAGGGAGATATACTTTTTCACTTCATGTGACTCCTGTTAGATGAGTTGTTGTTTCCTTACTCACCCTAGCCTCCATAATAACATTATCTCTCTATCGCATAGCAGGATCACTTTGATAAGGAAAAGGGACTAGCACATGAATAGTTATCAAAGGAAGATACGATGGTGTTTTAATAGTGAAAGAAATAACATCAAGATCTTCTTTGGAATTGTTTCCTTGATTACAAACTCTATCTTCCCTTTGCCCACCACGTTGATCTCTTTATCATCCTTTCTAACAACCACAATTGTAAGCATTATCATTCTCTTCAAGACTATCTTAAACTAATCATAATACTCAATGGCATGACCTTTCCTTTCTTGATAATATTCACAAAATTCATGATCCCGTTCATCATTGACCCCTAAAAATTGAGGCATGTACCTGTAAAAACTAAATGAGAGTAGACTTTGTCTATAAGTATCTTAAAATCTATAAGGTCCTTGGAGAATCCAATTTCCCTCTCAATAGCATTTATTTATCTCTCATGATCTAGCAAAGGATTGGTATTAATAGTAGACTCATCATTTTCTTTAATTGGATATGATTAGAATCAATCAGATCCAGCACATTTCTTTGAAGGTAGTGCAATTATCTATTAAATGCCCTAGGGCACCTATATGATACTCACAAATGGCATTAGGGTTGTACTAAGCAAGATAAGGAGGTTGAGGCTACCTATAAAGACATGGCCCTAACAAATGAGCTTCTAAGAGTTAATGATATAGTTCAGTATTTGTCATGTCAAAATTTCGCCATGGGAAATTATCTCTCCATTACATATTTCTTTACTCGCCAGCTTGCACTTGGCCTATTATATGCTTGTCGAATAGCTTCACCTCCCATTTGGTGGGATACTGGCTAGGATTGTCTTAAAGTTTGCACAAAACTAACATAACCTTCTTTCTTCTTATTGTTTTGCCCTCTTCTCATATTGCTCTCAATTTGAGTGACATCAATCCTCCCTTCATGAATGTCAACATTAATTCTTTCTCTAATTTCAATTAAATTAGAGAAGTCAGTCACATATATTCCTACCATATATTTATAATAAGGATTTTATAGGGTACGAATAAAATAAGAATAAAGCTCAGATTGTATATGAGGAGGTTAAACTTATGATGTAGTCATTCTCTACCTTTGGGCATATTCTTTAAAAGACTTTGTGACCTTCTTATTCATTGCCTTTAGTTGCTCCCTGGTGGGGGCCGTGTCTAGGTTGAACTTATACTACCTCATGAATGCATCAACCAAGTCCCTCTATTTTTTAAGTTTTGAAGGGTCTAGCTGCATATGCCATTCTAATGCATGCCCGGTCAAGCTTTCATGAAAGAACATCAATAAGAAATTCTCATCTTAGGACCACAGGTACATCTTCATGTAATAAGCCTTCAAGTGATAAATTGGATTTCCAATGCTATTATACTTGTCGAATTCAGGCATTTGAACTTCTTGGGGATTATAACAAATGGAGCCAAGCATAACCCTTTTAGATCTAATGAGCCCCATGCATTCGACCCCTGTAAGGCCTTCAGTTAGTCTTTCATTTCACCTAATTCTTCTTTCCATTCCTCCTTCTTGTTCTTTGATTGAGGGATTTGAAAGGTATATAATGGGTCATCGCTTGGTTCTTCAAGTCTGTCTTCTTCTTTAGTCCTAGAGTCTTGGGAATTTTAAGGCTTCTTTAAAGCTGTCTCTGTTACTTGCTTCTCTTTTCCATCATCTTTTAATGCACTTGTCTCACCATTGTCTAAGGTATATTAATGTTATAGTCAGACCTTTTATCATTTCTTTCATTTCTGCCATCTGGGCATCCATGAGTGACATTCGGCCATTCATGGTTGATTCACCTTCATTCAAACTAGCAACCATTTGATGACTCTGAGAGCTCGTATTATATGGATGCACAATAGGTATCTAGTTAAGTTGTTTTTACTTAAATGAAGCAATGTTGTGTCACCTTACCAAAACAAAATAAAAAAATTAATTAATTATCGTGTATTCTCAATTACTTTCACTTTTTCTTGACATGTCGAATTATCAAGTATTGTGTTGGCATAAGGGTCTCCTGTCACAAGTGTCCTTTAGATTCCTCCAAGAATTCATTATTCCTCAGGGAGATCTAAAGTTGACCATTAGGCAGGGGGCCTCAAATCTTGTCTTAGCCTAAGGTCACAAAGTAGTATGCATAGAAACATAATGGTTGAACTTGTAGTAATAAAGACTTTTATTTAATGGAAATGTCATTGCAATATCAAAACTTTGTCAACTTCTTAAGCTCTGCTATAATTTAATTACATAAATCAAAAAATTTTATGATTTCTACAAGTTGATCTAACAAGATTATAATGCCTTCTATGTGCTTTTATGTTTCAGCGAATTCTAGAATCTTAGTATTAGCGAAATTGATTAAATCCCCACATCTCTTTATCCATTCCTTTGTCTCCTTAGCTTACATGTGGTAAAGCATCTCCCACTTTGCTAAATCCTCTCCTTCTTGATTCATCTTGTTCACAAGACTTTGGATTATCGCAGCAGCTTGTGCCTTTGAGGAGACTAACTCATTTGCCTTATCTTCTAAAAGTTGAGTGAGAGTTCTAATCTCTTATTATAACTCTTTGCAATCATCTTGAAACTCCCTTTCAAGTGAATCTTTTTCTCTTACCATTTTCATTAGTTAAATCCTATTATTCTTCATCTGCCTATCATTTTCTCACATGGCCCTTTTTAAACTTTCATTTTCCTTCTCCAATTTTGTAACTTTTGACTATTCCTATGAATCCTTTCTTTTCCTCTTTTCTGCTGGCCTTTCTTGAAGGGTTGTGCACTTTTCTTACAATCACCTTAATTTTTCTTTATTTTTAGATTCCACTCCAACAAGTTCTTCAAACTCCTTTTCTTTTACTTCTAAGCACTTTTCCAATTCTCTATTTACTTCTTAGACATCATTCCCCAATAAAGGATCTCGAGGGGCATAAATAAGGTTTGCCCCTTCTATCCTTTTCTTTAACTAGATCTTGTAATCTTGAGTCACACCTATTTCTCGTATCCCAAGCTCAGCTTTTCCCTTGTACATAATCTTTTGCCACGCTGCTTTCACCTTTTAACATAATTCCTTAGTGTTGTCCTTCTAATAGAGGAGACATATGGCTTACACTTCTTCTACTGAAGGGACTCTTTAACTAAATGCTAGCTGCCTTAATGCTATGGAAGGGTTATAATTGATGCACCCTCTAGGTCTCATAAGTGGCACATTGGGGAAGTCTCCATAACAGTAAATAACACTTATATCCTTCCACCATTCTATCTTTTATAAGAGGGAGTCCTCTATTAATTTTGAAAAGACTGTCATCCATTCATTTTTAAGCATCTTGTTGACTGTTTGAAGATGTGCAAATGATGTAAGTGGATTATTGTATTCATCGTGTCTTTTCCTAAAGTGTAACTCCATGCCATATAAGTAGCTTAGCATCCATATATCGAGCAATGCCAGGCAACATCTTATTTTACCTCCTCTCTTTAGATGACATTGGGATAGAGACATATAGGTTTTCTGCCAGAATTACAGGTATTGGGTTGATTTGCTAGTGTTCTACTATCTGGAAGATACTAATTGCACTAAGGTCAATTATCTCAACCGACGAAGGAAAAATAACTATGCCATAAATAGCCAATATGAAGACCCTACAAAAGGTTATCCAATCTTGGCTCTTTGCTAGATTTGTTAGGTGAGCTTCAACGTCAACCCTTGAGATCCCTTCATCTTTTTTGAGACAGATAATTCGTACCTCTTTAGTGTAAACCCCTAGGAGTTTTGCAATCGTCTCCTGGTCAGGTAAATATCTTGGGTAATGATAGACCTTATTATTCTTCTTAATAGGCATCTTAAGAATCTCCCCATATTCTTTAATAGTTGGCATTATTTGAAAGTTTAGGAACATAAAACACCTTAATGAGGCATCCCAATACTAACCCAATCCAATAAGAGCTTCACTATGTTCTTGTATTTGTAGCAGATCAAGGATGTTTCCATATTTACTCTTAAAGTTCAACTTCATTAATCCTTTAATGAAGTGACTCAAATGTACTAAACTTTCAAGTATCTCAACTTGATGCCCTTTCCTTTATACATTTTTCCAATAGGGGCATGATTTAGATCCTCTTCTTGTGCCATTACCCTTATGTCAAATTTTCACAACTACTTGATAATTCTTTTAGCCTATCAAGAAAAAGGAAGGGGAGAAAGGTAGAAAGACATATATGCAATGAAAAATTTCCTTTCCTATATATACCTATTATATTATAGGGATAAGGAAATAACAATTAGCCTATGAGGAATCCAAATTCCTACACGACTAATGTTTTTTTTTTTTATAAAAAAAATCAATCAATTAGAGTTCTTATAGGGTGAAACTAATTTTGATATAGTTTTCTCCTTATAGAAAAAGAAAACTCCACCTCCTCCAAAGATCTGTTGACCCATAAGGAGAGTAAAGTACCCATTAACCTGCGAATGGTCTAGACCACTACACGGCTAATGTTTTATTAATAATTTAAAAATAGCATTCCAAAATAAGCTTTAGGACTTATTAGTACACTAATTAATTAATCATGAGTGATGAAATAAAATATGAATCATAAGAGTCATCTCAGATCAAGATATTTCTATTATAATGAATGCAATGAATTCATGGTCTATTAAGGTCATAGACCTGTAGACTAGTGTAGGTTATTTAATGCAAACACCATCATTGTGATGTATCTATATGAGAAATGATGCAAGATACACACTCAAGTAAAGAGACAACTAACTGCTTAGCCCCTAAAAGTTTTTTCAATTATACATGCAAGACAATAAAAAGTGTGAAAATATGCCCTCCAATGTCTTATAAGGGAGTAAACCCTAGGGTGGTCATTAGGCACTAAGCAATGAGGTTGGTCACTAGGTTCCTCTACACCTATGCAATGATTTTAGGGTTATTCTAATATCCTAATAAAAAAAAGGTCTCCCAGTTGCCTCTACCATAAAGATGAAGACCTCATTTGACAAGACTGACCCTTCAAGAACTCAATAATTGCACAGAGATCAACCTTGTTAAATAGGTAATAACTAGGATGAAGTCTTCACAATAACCTCTGAGGGTTCCATAAATCTTATAGGGAAACTACTAGAAACTTCCACTCACTTAGGGTGCTTATAGACCTAGGTATAGGGCCCAATATGTGTGAGAGAAAAATAAAGTAAGTGCTTAGTGTGTGCGGAGAGCATACCAACCTATTAACCTAGATTCTACCCTACCCTTATCTGCTAACTAGATCACAAAGATAAAGAAATCAATTAATACAATAAATGAGAACATAAAAATAAAAGAAGATAATCATATACAAATAAGGAAAAAGCTTAAAAAAAAGAGGGAAAAGAAGAATAAAAAGGTAATTAAAAAGGCCATATTATTTTTTGAATAACTAACATAAATGGGCTTGACTCTTTAAAACTCCCCAATAGAGTCACCATACTGTCTCGCCCATATCTTGATCTCCCCAAAAAGGAAAATCAATATATGTAGGAGTTGCCACCAAAATTTTAATAAGACAATTTTGAAAACCTTTTAAAAAAAAATAAAATAGTCTAAAATAATCATATTAGGGTTCCGGAGTTGATTGTGTGTAGGAAAGGTGTTAGGCACCCTACATCACCCATTCATGAGAATGGTTACCCTAAGTTGACTAAACAAAAGTGATATGGCCTTAAATGAAATTTAATTACCCTTAATTAATAAAAAAGGAAAAAAAAGAAAATTATAATTAAAAATTATTTATTTACAAGTTAGACTTGACCTAGGATAAAGCCCTAGGGCCTACATACCCTTTAGTCCTCGTAGTTCGAGGGTAAAAATGCGTGTCAATTTGTTAGTATTTTTTAGAAAAGGAATTTTTTATTTTTCCAAAAAGTGTTTTTAAATTGGGTTGGTATCTTTTAATTAGGAAAAATAATCTTATTCCCTTATTTGAGAAAGGATTTTTAAAAAAATTAGATTGAAATTTCTATGGAGATTCACAAAATCTTGCACAAAAATTAATTTATTCATGCCTATAAAGATTCCAACATCTCATACGGCATAGAAATTATTTTTTAACCTGTTTATATTTGTTAAAAAAAATCAATTAAGCATCATGACTAGCATACCTGCAATGGCCCATTGCCATACACAGCACACTAATAGACTAATTACTTGTAGAGACTCTAAAAATCTCACACGGTATAACTAAAAACAATTCACACAACAATCTCAAATCATATGGTGTAGTATGTGCTAGAAAAGGGTATAATAATATAAATGGCTTGTAAAAAAAAACCAAGAGATCAAACCTTTGGGTCTTTAATACTTGTCACAACTTAAATAATTATTCCAATCATCTCCAAAAGAAATAACCAACTGGCACATGTGTTCGAGCGTATGTATTTATGTATGTTTATTAAAACAAAATCACATGCATATTTTTTTTATTTTCATCTACATGAATGAAAAGCCACACTTGGGGAAAAAAATGACACTGATGGTTCACATAATTGAAAGGTGAGAGAAGAAGGGAAAAAAGAAAAAAAATAGAAAAATAAATAAAGGAAATGAAGTCAAAAAAGGCCATGTTGACTTAAAATCAAAGGGAGAGAAGAATGAAAGAACACACATATATACATGTAAAAAGGATGCTTCACATATAGCACACACAAGACAAAAAAAATTTGATACACTTTCGAAAATGAGATTCAGAACGAGGTGGAGAAGTAAAAGAAGAAAAAAATAAAAAGAGAGAGAGTGTGAGTCAGGAAGATGAGAAAGGGGATGCGATGCAGGAGATCCATACGAATATATGAACACAAACACACACAGCAATTTTCTCGAAGGGAAAACAATAAAAACCAAAAGGATCATCAAAATCATTACTAAGCTTATACCCTTCAGCCTTTACTATTTTCAAAGATCATGCATATGATCTCAAATGAGAGGATTGGCTTTCTTTAAGGTATTAGAATAATAAGCAATTGGTATTACCTTATCTAGAGCATCCCTACCCAATCCTAATATCATATTATAATGAGTGGAGATGATATATGAGGACAAAAATTCTCTACGTTTACAATAAACTCTCTTAAGTTCCTTTATTTGTTGCCTCTTCTTTTTTTGTCCCCCCTTCTTGCCTTGATCACCACCTTTTTATAGATGAAAATTAGAGCTTCCCACTTTAATGGTTAATCCCATCAAATCATAATTTATGATTAATTATATTTGAACATTACAAAAACTTGACTTTTAGTGGAGACAAAAGTCACCGCTGAAAGATAAAATGTCACCACTAAAACTTTTCAGCAGCAATAAAAAGTCGATGCAAAGTCACCGTGAGAGCTGCCATCGCTGATTCTATTAACGGTGACAAGAAAAGTTGCCACTGAATATAAACATTCAATGGCAACATTACTTGCCCCTAAAGAGATCAAAATGTCACCGTTGAAAATATAGTTACTGCTGAATATCATATATCAGCAGCAACATGTAGTCACTACTAATTATTATTTTCTATGGTAACCCATTGTCACTGTTGAAAGTACATTCAGTGGCGACAATATGTCATCATTGATACTTTCCCATTTGTTGATATTTATACATTCAACGGCAACATAGTTTCACCACAGAAGGTTACATATTGATAATTGTTACACTCAACAGTTACTTTTAAAGTTGCTACTGAAACCTCTCTTTTTTTTAAATAACATTATTCAAATGGAGACATTGTATGATAAATAATTATATATATTATTATTAAAAAAATTCAAAATTAGACATTGGAGGATTAAATAAAATAAAAACTGCAATGTAAAGTATTTAATGTGAGTGTTTTGCAATTTCTACTTTGTGTTGAAAATGTCAGTGATCAAATGGGGGACTAAATGGTTATTAATTATAAACTAAGATTGTTGGGTTCCAATCTCCAAGAAGGTATGATTCAATGCAATATCAGAAACATATACTCTGGATAAAGCATCTAAAACATCAAAGCAAGTTTAAAAGACCTCAAAGTTTGAAGTTTAATAAGCATTTTTATTGGAAGAAATTGTACCCAAAAAATAACGATGGCTAAATACGAAAGAGGATCTACTAATTAGGCTTCAAAATTTGTCTAAGTCAAATAATTAACAAGTCTATGGAACAACTAAAGGAGTTGATGTAGATGTAGGTGCCTCTTGATGTTGTGCCTGTGAAAAAAGGTTAAAGTTTATCATGTCAAAATCAAACTATTTTTATTAATGAGAAACATTTTAGATATAAGAACATGAAGAGAAATGGATTTCAAAAGAAAAAGAGAAGCATGTTTAAAAGAACTAAAATCTCTCAAGATGAGATCAACCAAGTTTAGCTTCTTTTTGAAGCTCCTCATTATACAAACTTGTAAACAAAGATAAAAAAGACATAGTAAGTTAGATGAAGTTGCATAACTAGCTAGCTATTGTTTTTCTTGTAAATGGAAAGTCATAAATAACTTTAAAATCTATGAAAAATTATTAGCTACTACATAGAAGGAATCAAGGCAGCTAATTATGCCTAAATTCTTTATTCCATCAACTGTTCCATTCTTTGCTCAAGCTATGTCCATTCTACTTCTATCCATGCACGCTCTACTGCAAGATTTGCTTCTATCTTTTCCCGCTCAACATCAAACTATCTTTCAAATTCTTCTTGTAATTGTTGATGCACTGTCTCCGCCAATAATTCATTACCAGATTAGGACCAATCCCTCTTTCTTGAAGGTTGTGCTCCATAGCCTTTCCCTTTCACATATCCTGACCTCTTATCAAGAACAGTTGTCAAGATCTTATTAGATGTCATTCGATTATCACTCTCTAGGTCTTGTTGCTGCTCTTGCTGATGAATAAGCTCTTGCATACGAGCCTATAGTTAAATAAATCAATTAGTCTAATAAAATTGAAATTAAAGACCAACCTATTGTAAAAGAAAATATTAATACACATACATGAATTTGTTCTGATTGTGGGTTTGCCCAAACCTTTTGCCCATCTATAGTTTTCTTATATGTGTTAATTGCCACAATAAATCAAGAGGTGCTAGCTGTCCAATGGTAATGTCTCTCTGTCAAGTATGAGGATAATAATTAATATATTAAAAATGAATAAGATTAAACAATATTACATAATAAAGACATGTTGTACTCACAATAGAGTAGTCAATCTTCACAAATGATCGAGGACCATAAGTATGCTTTGTAACTTGTAATTGTCGATTTCGTTGATTTCTTGAACTTTTTTTCTAGAGGAAAATTGATAATTTATATATTTAGTAAGGATTCAACAAATTAAGTAAAATACTACATTAACTTGTATAAAGAGCAAGTTACCTTGAAATCTTCAGATTGAAAGTACGTCACAAGCCACTCCCAATCTTAAGAACTAACATAATTAGGTGGATTATTTAATCTCTCCTCATTAGTGGCATAAGACTTATAATGAGCATGCAAATTAGTCTTCCAATTAGGCTTCAAACTTTGTCTAAGTCAAATAATTAACAAGTCTATGGAACAACTAAAGGAGTTGATGTAGATGTAGGTGCCTCTTGATGTTGTGCCTGTGAAAAAAGGTTAAAGTTTATCATGTCAAAATCAAACTATTTTTATTAATGAGAAACATTTTAGATATAAGAACATGAAGAGAAATGGATTTCAAAAGAAAAAGAGAAGCATGTTTAAAAGAACTAAAATCTCTCAAGATGAGATCAACCAAGTTTAGCTTCTTTTTGAAGCTCCTCATTATACAAACTTGTAAACAAAGATAAAAAAGACATAGTAAGTTAGATGAAGTTGCATAACTAGCTAGCTATTGTTTTTCTTATAAATGGAAAGTCATAAATAACTTTAAAATCTATGAAAAATTATTAGCTACTACATAGAAGGAATCAAGGCAGCTAATTATGCCTAAATTCTTTATTCCATCAACTGTTCCATTCTTTGCTCAAGCTATGTCCACTCTACTTCTATCCATGCACGCTCTACTGCAAGATTTGCTTCTATCTTTTCCCGCTCAACATCAAACTATCTTTCAAATTCTTCTTGTAATTGTTGATGCACTGTCTCCGCCAATAATTCATTACCAGATTAGGACCAATCCCTCTTTCTTGAAGGTTGTGCTCCATAGCCTTTCCCTTTCACATATCCTGACCTCTTATCAAGAACAGTTGTCAAGATCTTATTAGATGTCATTCGATTATCACTCTCTAGGTCTTGTTGCTGCTCTTGCTGATGAATAAGCTCTTGCATACGAGCCTATAGTTAAATAAATCAATTAGTCTAATAAAATTGAAATTAAAGACCAACCTATTGTAAAAGAAAATATTAATACACATACATGAATTTGTTCTGATTGTGGGTTTGCCCAAACCTTTTGCCCATCTATAGTTTTCTTATATGTGTTAATTGCCACAATAAATCAAGAGGTGCTAGCTGTCCAATGGTAATGTCTCTCTGTCAAGTATGAGGATAATAATTAATATATTAAAAATGAATAAGATTAAACAATATTACATAATAAAGACATGTTGTACTCACAATAGAGTAGTCAATCTTCACAAATGATCGAGGACCATAAGTATGCTTTGTAACTTGTAATTGTCGATTTCGTTGATTTCTTGAACTTTTTTTCTAGAGGAAAATTGATAATTTATATATTTAGTAAGGATTCAACAAATTAAGTAAAATACTACATTAACTTGTATAAAGAGCAAGTTACCTTGAAATCTTCAGATTGAAAGTACGTCACAAGCCACTCCCAATCTTAAGAACTAACATAATTAGGTAGATTATTTAATCTCTCCTCATTAGTGGCATAAGACTTATAATGAGCATGCAAATTAGTCTTCCAATTAGGCTTCAAACTTTGTCTAAGTCAAATAATTAACAAGTCTATGGAACAACTAAAGGAGTTGATGTAGATGTAGGTGCCTCTTGATGTTGTGCCTGTGAAAAAAGGTTAAAGTTTATCATGTCAAAATCAAACTATTTTTATTAATGAGAAACATTTTAGATATAAGAACATGAAGAGAAATGGATTTCAAAAGAAAAAGAGAAGCATGTTTAAAAGAACTAAAATCTCTCAAGATGAGATCAACCAAGTTTAGCTTCTTTTTGAAGCTCCTCATTATACAAACTTGTAAACAAAGATAAAAAAGACATAGTAAGTTAGATGAAGTTGCATAACTAGCTAGCTATTGTTTTTCTTGTAAATGGAAAGTCATAAATAACTTTAAAATCTATGAAAAATTATTAGCTACTACATAGAAGGAATCAAGGCAGCTAATTATGCCTAAATTCTTTATTCCATCAACTGTTCCATTCTTTGCTCAAGCTATGTCCACTCTACTTCTATCCATGCACGCTCTACTGCAAGATTTGCTTCTATCTTTTCCCGCTCAACATCAAACTATCTTTCAAATTCTTCTTGTAATTGTTGATGCACTGTCTCCGCCAATAATTCATTACCAGATTAGGACCAATCCCTCTTTCTTGAAGGTTGTGCTCCATAGCCTTTCCCTTTCACATATCCTGACCTCTTATCAAGAACAGTTGTCAAGATCTTATTAGATGTCATTCGATTATCACTCTCTAGGTCTTGTTGCTGCTCTTGCTGATGAATAAGCTCTTGCATACGAGCCTATAGTTAAATAAATCAATTAGTCTAATAAAATTGAAATTAAAGACCAACCTATTGTAAAAGAAAATATTAATACACATACATGAATTTGTTCTGATTGTGGGTTTGCCCAAACCTTTTGCCCATCTATAGTTTTCTTATATGTGTTAATTGCCACAATAAATCAAGAGGTGCTAGCTGTCCAATGGTAATGTCTCTCTGTCAAGTATGAGGATAATAATTAATATATTAAAAATGAATAAGATTAAACAATATTACATAATAAAGACATGTTGTACTCACAATAGAGTAGTCAATCTTCACAAATGATCGAGGACCATAAGTATGCTTTGTAACTTGTAATTGTCGATTTCGTTGATTTCTTGAACTTTTTTTCTAGAGGAAAATTGATAATTTATATATTTAGTAAGGATTCAACAAATTAAGTAAAATACTACATTAACTTGTATAAAGAGCAAGTTACCTTGAAATCTTCAGATTGAAAGTACGTCACAAGCCACTCCCAATCTTAAGAACTAACATAATTAGGTGGATTATTTAATCTCTCCTCATTAGTGGCATAAGACTTATAATGAGCATGCAAATTAGTCTTCCAATTTCTAAAGGCATTTTGCATGGTAGTGTAGATAATCCTGTTAAACTTCTCTTCCTTTGCTTGGTTAGTAGGTTCAAATTTTTCCTAGAGCATACTAAAATATAAATACTTGTTGAAAAAACAAGTAAATATATCATATGTGTATGTGTGAAATAAAAAATACCTTTACTTTCAACAGCATCTCATCACCATATTTTTTGAAAATGTCTTTCCAATCAGCCCCATCTTCAAAGGATATTGTGGTTCTAACAACCAAACCACAATAAATAGCCAAGTCTTTAGCCCACTACTCTTGTAATGTAATATAAAATTCTAACTTTAATGTTTGCTCTAAATTTGGTCTTCAAGTCAACTTTGTTAGACTTGTAAATTCTCCTACCTTTTTTTGTGGCATTGCAAGAAGCTATCATTCATACAAAACAGTTATATCAATTAAATGTTACATGTTATGTAGATTAATTATCTATATTGCATATCCTTGAAGAAAATTTACCTTCACTACTATTTAGGGTAGGAGGAGAGTTGACATGTGGTTCTTGAAGTTGCAAGTGTCAAGATGAAATAGTAACTCTTGTTTGAGGTGTACAGGTATTACATACACTACTTGAGCTACCACGCCATCTAATTGAATAGCCTTTCCTACCTCGTCCTCATAGTGCTGACATATCCTACAAGAAATCATTGACTTCAGCACATTTTTCAATAAGCAACTAGGACAATAATCACAAGATAAATAAGTAGTAAGAAACAAGTATTTGCAAATAGAAAAGTCTTATAATATATATATATATATATATTTAAGTTATTAAGAAAAGAATAACCTATTAATAAATGCTACCAATTATGGAGATGATAATTTCACTTCTTGGAGTCTTCTATGCCACTACCACTAGCACTAATATCTTCTAATTCATACTCTTGTATTTCATCTTTTGTGTTACTATCATCTTCTGTCTCACCATCACTAGAAGAAAGAACATCCTCTTCATCATTATCTTTGTCCACTTGTGATTGTAGTTTTGTGTCATCAATAAACCCAATCTCTTTGGCATTATGACTATTTCTTTGTGATGGTTCATCCACTTGGATAAAAGTTTGTGGCTGTACATCATGTCTACACAAGTCAATAACAATGTTGGGCTGTACAAGATTTGCATCAGATTCTAAAAGTCTTGAGATGCATAATTAGAATTAACAATTGAAAGAACAAAGCAATTAAGATGGCTTAGTGCTGTTGGTCTTGTGCGTGGATGCATTATATGTTAACGGATTGAGGGTTCAAATCTTGGAGCAGGCCTTTCGTTGTTTTTTACCTTCTTTTGATCAAATAAAATAATTTTTATTTTTATTCAAATAATAATATAATATAACAAGTTTTTTTACCCTTTTTTTGCTCAAATAAAATAATTTTTATTTTTATTCAAATAATAATATAATATAACAAAAAAATTATTACTTTTAAAACAAAATCCACTTTATTCAATCGGCACATGATTAAGATAATTTTTTATTATAATTATGATTTCAATATAATTATAGTTAAATTCATAGTATTAGTAAATGTATTTGGTTAAGATTTTAATGTCTTATATTATTATTTATTTTAAATTAAGTTTAGTTAAATTATAGTATTTATTTCTTTTATAATATAATCATACACATAAATACTAGACTAATATCTCTCACTTTATCTCACATACACATATAAATCTATCATAAGATATTAAATTATCCTTTAAGATAATTATAACCATACAAATTTAATTACACTTTCTCTCTCTCTCTCCCCCCCCCTCATTCACACACACACACACTCTCCTTTTCCTTTCCCGAGTTCACTCATGGAATTAATTTTGTCACCAACATAAACTTTCTAGATTAAAATTGGACACCACAAATTTTAATATAATTTTATTTTTAATAATTACAAAATTTAGGGAAAATCACGTCCAAGAACTTGGAAGGAAAGTTGTTCATAGACAATGACTAATGACAAGTCTATTCAAGAAAATGAATAGAAAATGAAATAAAAATCAATTTAATGAAAGGATTAATTTTTTAAGTTAAATTATTTTTATATTAAATGATGTGGCAAATTATGGGATATTATATCTTTATTGGAGGGCTAATATTAGAGACGCTGAGAGAAAGAACTTTTGAGAGGATCTGAATCCCTTCTCACTGTAGCTTTAATCTACTAGGTGGGGTCAGTTATATAAATTACACGACACCATTGTCTATCTCTCTTCTCACCATCTCCTGTTAAAATTTGAAACATCTGGTACACAAGTATGTATGATTTGCCCAGTTCTATCAATGTGATTGATCGAGTACACCACTAAAAAAATTGGAACAACCCAAGACATACTATATGTTGGCAATTTTTTAATCATCAATTCACAACGTGCATGTTATTTCTTAGACCCCATACGATCGATGCACAGAAAAAACATGTATAGTTATTAAAAAAAATGAATAAATAAATATTGGAGTAGCACGGTACAAACCCACTCTACCATACTGTCATCTATGAAAGACTCAGTTTTATGAGCAGGTTTTAGTCCGGTGATCAACTCCAACAGCACAACACCAAAGGAGAAGACATCTGACTTCTCAGTGAGTTTCCCACTAGCTACATACTCAGGAGCTAAGTATCTGTGTTCAATGATATCAGAATCTCATACAGATTGAAATATTAAGTAGTTAATAATCAGTATCTGTGTCATCCATTGGCAATCCACGTATTTAATTGTGAGATTCAAAACACACAAAAGACTTACCCAATGGTTCCCATTATTAGAGTTGAGACATGGGATTCAGTGTCTGACGAAAATTTGGCAAGTCCAAAATCTGCAACCTGATTTATAGATACGAGCACATTCTAGTAACTTTACATGAATAATGGATTTAGGGCAGGAAATTAAAATATTTGGTGATATTAGTCCATGTGATCATGTCATTATTAAAGTCAATTAAATATTGGGTTGTAAGTTAGGGAAAGTTGGATGCTTTTAATAATATTAATTTATATTTCTTGCATAGCTTTACATCAAGGAGAAATTGTACAAAAAGAACTATACCTTTGGCTCAAAATCATTATCAAGAAGAATGTTAGCTGCCTTGATGTCACGGTGTATGATCTTTGGTTGACCTAATAAAACAAACAATAATATATATCAGACTAAAAGAAGTAAAAGTTCCAAGTAAGAAGATATCTACAGTGGATTAGTTCCAAGTAAAAGTTCCAATAATATATATCAGACTCACAGTCTTCGTGCAGATACGCCAATCCTTTTGCAGAGCCAATGGCAATTTTCATCCTTGTGGTCCAATCCACAGTTCTAGTGCTTTCTCCTGATAATCATTTTACATAGACCCATATAGTATCTTAACAAAGATTTTAAACAAGACTCTGATCTAATAAATCATACAGTGGAGGTGAAAGTCTAGGGTTTTATTGGGGACAAACTCATAAACAAGCATCAAAGTCCGGTGAGATTCAGCAATGCAGTAGCCAACGAGGGAAACAAGATGTCTGTGATGGACTCTGCTGGTGACCTGGACTTCAGTCTGGAACTCTCGTACTCCTTGTTGGCTTCCAGATTTGAGCTGCTTAATGGCAACGCTTTGATTATTATCAAGTAGGACTCCTTTATGGACTGTGCCAAATCCACCTTGGCCCAGAAAATTTGACTCCGAGAATCCATCTGTTGCCCTTTCTAATTCTTCATACGTGAATGTTTTTGGTGAGAGCCCTAATGGTGAAACGGCGGCAAGGTATTGCCTCTCTGATTCAGAGCCTATGGCGACCGTAGATTGTTTTGTTGGGCTTGTGCTTGGAAGTAACTTTGGTCCACCGTCTGTGGGCGGAAGACCAGTCTCTGGCCAACGATGTTGAGGCGAACGAGCAACTGCTTCTTCACCAGCTGCAGATAAAGCCGATTAATCGAAAAATGCCATCAATTATGGGCTGCGTGTGTGTGTGTGTGTGTGTGTGTGTTTTAAGATCAGACATGTGGGTTACGTGGGAGCACATTCAGTGCTCGAAACAACCAGATTTAACTACTTTATTTATTTTTTTAAAATAAAAAATTAATAAAATTTAATAAATCTATTAAGGATAAATTGGCTTACTAAAAAAATCTTGTGCCCAAAAAATATAGACCAATTTTTTAAAAATTTAAAAGTATGGGTAATTCATATTAATATATAAAAAGTTTATTATTAATATACAAGAGGTTAATTATTAAAAATTTAAAAATTTATAAGAGATTTATCATTGATATACAATGGTATATCATTAACAAATATAATAAACTAGTTATAAAAAAAATATAATAAATATTAGGCTATTTGCTTAGTTTGATTTTATAATATGGGTTTTATCTGCAAAAATTCCATCTATTAATTACCAATATGTACAGTTTATATTTAATTAGGTCAGTCCAAATTTAATATTATTTTTTATAATTTTTATAAATTAACTATACAAATTTACTTTGAACTGTTTTGAATCTGATAGTATAATAAGTTAAAAGTTTTGAATCTGAATAGTACAAAGTAAATCTCTATAATCAATTTATAAAAAATTTTAAAAACTTAATATTAAATTTGGACCTGATTAAATATGAACTGTACATAATAGGTATTAAAGATTTATTTAAAATTTTATAACTTTTTATTTTAAAAAATATGAAAAAAAGTTAAGTATGGACCATTCAGATTTTGCAAGGTGATGAGCACTTAATATTCTCTGTGAGTTACATTCTTCCCAACTTTATTTTTTTTAACAATTTTTATATAAAATAAAAGATATTTTCATATATGAAATTCTGAAATAATAGAATTTTATATTTTTATAATTTTTTAAATAGAAATAAAGGTGGCATCAAGTCTTTATAAGTTTTTTAAATTTTAAAATATTTTTTATAAATTATTTTATATTAATTGAACCTTTATAGTTTGATTCATTGTTAATATTAAAAATTAAAATCCTTGAACTTTTTCTTTAAAAAATTTTGAAATTACGAATATTTTTATTAAAATATTACATAATTTTGTAATTTTTATAACTCAATATTTATATAATTAAGTTATGTCTTTTAAATAATTTTTATACATATAAAGTTTTTTTAAAAAATATAAACTTTGCATTAAATCAAAATTTTTTATGACCAAAAGTATTAAATCAATAAATGTGTTTGTGTTGGAAGAAAATTCATTATTCATTAATGATTTTAATCTTCAGAGATTAACATATCAAATAAATCAAATTATAATGACTTAGCTTGATTAAAGCAAAATAAATAAAAATTTAATTCAAAATATAAGAAAACCATGAGAATCTATGAGTTAATTTTCATTAGATATTATCAAAACTATAGTTTTCACACCTTTTTTTAATGTAAAACCAAACACGCTAGGAGGGAAGGAGCACCCCCATCCTTAGATTTGTAAAATATATCATTATTTTAAATTTAACTAGATTTTTTCTCTTGTTGCAATGCACGAGAGAATATTAAAAAGTTAATAGTTATTATATGAGATTATCTACATATAACTTATTATACCATTACAAATATAAAATAAAATATTATTTATTCCATTATTTTAAAATTTATTACTCCATGCATCGTAAAAAGTCAGACAACAATTTTTTTCAGCAAAAATTTAAGCGAGTAGGATTTTTATTTCGTATGAATCATTATATATCATTGGGAGAATGATAACTAGGTCCCAAAGAAGTGAATCAACTAGATGTCGATAAAGTTTTCTATAAAATATCAATTTAAATAGTTATAAAAAATTATAATTTTTTGGATTGATATTTTCAATTTACTTTTGAAAAAAATTTATTGAAAACTTAACTATCATTAATTCAATATTTTGGAACTTAATTGTCATTTTTCCTATGTCATTTGTACAAATTAAAGTGTAGACCCAATTTGACCAGTGGGTCCAACCTAACAATCCAGCAATCAAATTAGAACTTCAGTGGAGTCCCTTAGAAGATCATTATTTACATTAAAATTATACGGTATAAATGTAATATCATTTTGTTTAATATTTTTAATACTCAAATTTTTAAATAAATAGTATATTTTGACCAACGCCTTGTAAAAAAATAAATTTATTATTTTAAAACTCTCAATGTGTCAATGTAATTTGAAAGTGTAAATTTTTTCAACAGGACTATACCGCATTTGAATTTTAATAAGTGTCTCGTCTGATACAATAATAATTAAATGATTATTAAATATTTTATTATATGAGGGGCAACATACCTAAGAAGTATTCCAATCATGAGTATTGTTTTGAATTTTTTGATAATTTTCAAGGGTTAATAAAATTCAATACTCCTTTTATCCTAATTTATAAACTAAATCACTTCTAATTTATTTTGCCTGAACCAAAAAAAGCTTGAAACTCATTAATTCGGTCTAGAAATTTCATAAATTTTTAATTTTATCCTTATTAAATATACATATTTTAATAGCATTCTTTCTGTAACATTTTGAATTTTTGGTTCTTACATTAATACTAATTAAGAGATGAATTGGTAATTTAATGCGAGATTAAGATTCTGAATGGTGAAATATTGTTTTGACTTGTTGGGACGTTATATGAATAGATTTGAGTGGGAAAACATAATTGCAAAGCAAGGTGTGTGAGCGCAATGAGGAGTTTTCTTATTGTGCCACGCGCCGCAATTAGTGCAAGATGTGCCATGACGTATGGCTCAAAATTCTGATTAAACAGGACGTTTCTTACTCATGAAAATAGAAGGAGAGACAGAGAAAAAGAGCATGAGGGTGGATAAGAGATGGTTCTCCTTTAGGGCAAGCAATCTCAACAGCAAGGACGACATTTTCAACTTATTACTTATCGAATAAGTTTTGTATTGCATTAACCTCCAATTCTACTCTATTTTCTCTTTGTTTAAACTAATGAGAAATTGAATCTAGAAGTTTTAAGGAGTTAATTTCTTACCTCATAATAATAGAAAGGATCGTTGGAGTTAAATTAGAGCTTTGTGACTGATTTGAGTCAGAACGATAAAACTTTAAAACTGTAAACTCAAATTAGTTTGGTTTAGAGACAAAGGAATGGGTGAAAGTTTAGAAGGAATAGGGTAAGGTTCGAGATGAGAGGTGATTTGATGCAATAGGTGGAAATGGACTTAGAATTGATGGATAAGATTGTTTACATGCTTAAATCGCTATAATTGGCACTTTTAGTCAATGATAAAATTGACTCTAGGTGTCTTAGTTGTGTAGATTTTTGTGTGTGACAAGTTAAATAGTGAAAGAAACTTGAATAGGGTTGTGAAATACGGGTAACCCTTTCTATCAAACAGAAGGATTGAGGTAACTATATAGTTTGTTATATTCTTTAATTATTATAACTGTGTAAAAGAAAATGTGTAATTATATTTTAGTGTTTTAATCTCTTGTGTATGGTTTGGTAAATGATTTTGGCAAGTGGTTTTGCTAAGTTTGTGAACAACTACCACCTTTGAACTAAATAAGTGTGCGTGCGTGCGTGCGTGTGTGTGTGTGTGTGTGTGTGTAAATGTGGAAAAAGTAGTAAAATTATGTGTGAAAAGCATAATCATAGGGGGTTAGGAGTTTACTCAAAGTATGTGTGGATGTGTGTGTATGGAGATGGGTGTAAACAAATCCATATAGTCGGCTTGACACTATCAGATATCCGGTGCATCATTATATTCGTGCTAGTACCATGCGATATCTGATACAACATTATATTGGGACTATTATAATAGGATATCTGAGTAGTCTTGCAACTCTCTAGTATCCGTTAGGGTGCGGTTAGGAGTCAACAACGCTTCTATCACTAGTGAATAAAATGAAGGAAACCATAGTCCATAGGTAAGATAGATTACCTTTGATCAGGTATTTTTACCATCGAAGGTGTACTCAAATTAATATGTAATTGATGCATTAAAGCTTATGGTTTCATGACGGGGAGCTTTGGAGGATCGGTAGATAGATGATCATGCTAATAAATGTGACTACATGAAAATGCTATGCAAAAAGGAAAACTATGTTACTTTTTGCTATAAAAACTATTGATTTGGTTTTGTTTACTTTCACGCAATTATTTGTGTTAATGGACATTAAATAAGCTATCTTGATTACTAAGATTTTGATCTCACATGTGGTTATTTATATTTTTCATATTTTGGTAGTGGCGGTGCAAAGGGAAAGAATTTGGGCCAGAAATAGAGATTTCTCTATAAAGCCCATTGTAAGATGGTGTAATAAATATGCATGTTAATAGTTGTGAATGTGTATATAAGTTGCAATAGGGACAAAGATTATGCATAAGCGTGTGAATGTTGGTATGTATGGTGATTTTTGGTATATATCCTAGCCCAGTGTGGTACGTGTATGGGTTGATGTGAATATAATATGGCAGGCTAGTGATTGAGTATATGTGTATATGAACAAAAAATGTAATGAGAAATTTGGCCAATTATGTTGGAGATGAGAAAATGTGAATATGCCCAAGTTTACATGAAATGGGCAGAAATATGTGTATGCATGTGATATTGTGCATGTAACTATTCAATCAAGTATAAATTATCCATTTGGATATAGTCAAAGCCCTAAAAGTGACCAATAACTTGTGGTTTCAAATGGTGATGCTCAAGTGATAAATTTTGCCTTAAAATTGTCAAATTACACTTGGATGTTCAATTTTTAAATGGAATATGATATTTGAATAAAATCAGTGTCATTGGTTAGATTGTGAAACAAACTTCATGTAGGCACTTGAATCACCCCAATTAAACATTGGATGCAAAAAAAGCATACGTTTGAAGTTCGCACTAGAAACTGCTATTTGATAGCAAAATTTGATATGTGCACTACGGGGCATGTATCACATGCCGCAGTGCATGGCATAAAGTGTGAAGCCAGTGCATCGCATGTGGCACAAACCGCAGCACATTGCCCCTATTTTAGCTTAACTTTGTTGGTTTGAATATGTTTTCTTGTTGTTCTTAATGTGCTTATGCATATAGTGCTTCCACTATGTAGTGTTTTACAAATTGAGTATCGCAAGGATAAGATTTTTAAACGTTTTATGTTGGGATCCCAACTTTTCAAAAAAAAAAAAAAAAGGTTTAAATTGTTATGATAGATTGAGTGGATGATTGAATGGCAATATCAGTAAGGACATTACACTTTCTCTTACCAATATTTAATGGAGAGTAAAATGAGAAATTTGTTTTAAAAATATAATGATGTGATTTATAAATAAAAAAAAATACTTTTCTCCTTACCTCATAAATAAAGACTGGCGGGGTAATTAAAATTCTCATCGAGAAAGTGGAAGAACAGCGAGCAGAGCAGGCAAAAACCAAGCCTAGATCTTATTTTCTTTCTCATGCAGGCTTAACCTCACAAACCCTTGAAAGTTGAAAATGCAAGATGCTTGAAGAATGAAAGAGAAGCAGAAAAGGTTTATATTACCTTTGGGTTGGTGTGGTTGTGGAGAGGTGTCGCCAAATCCAGAGTCTGACCCTTCTCCTCTTTATCCATATAAACAAACCCACACATAATAATCCCAATACTACCAATGAACCAATCACTGTCCCTGCAATTATCCTCTTTATCCATATAAATTATTAACTTTATCTTTATTATATATATATATATATTAATAACATGTTTTCTGTCACCAATATTTAATGGAGAGTAAAATTAAAAATGTGTTAAAAATATAATGTCATGACTTATATTAATAGACTCAAGAAAACATTTCATAAATAAGACTGGCAAGGTAATTAAAATTCTCATTGAGAAGGTGGAAGGACAGCGAGCAGAGCTGGCAAAAACCAAGCCCAGATCTTATCATCTTTCTCATGCAAGCTTAACCTCACAGACCCTTGAAAGTTGAAAATGCAAAATGGAAGCAGAAAAGGTTTACATTACCATTAGATTGGTGTGGCTGTGGAGAGGAGTCCTCCAATCCAGAGAGTCTGATCCTTCTCCTCTTTATCCATATGAACAAACCCGTACATAATAATCCCAATATTACCAATGAACCAATCACTGTCCCTGCAATTATCCCTGCCGGTGATGGAGACCGCTGCGACGGCGGAGGTGGCTCTACAGCCCACCATGGGAAAGGTGGGGACTCTTAATTATGTGTACATAAGTATGTGTATGTGTGTGAAGGCTCCCATAGCTAATAATTATAAGATATATCAAACAAATATAATTAAACTTGGCGTGAATACAACTAATTAAGTAGCTTGTAACCTTTTTCAAATAATTATGAACAAAACCTCACTCACAGTTACTATTTAAAAAAATTAACATGGATATTAATTCAAGCCATAAGGTTTGAGACTGAAAACGAGAGGGGGAATGTTAGATCTCCATTTGGATTATATGAATATTTCAAAACCTCTCACACAGCACTCGTGGGATTTTATCAATACTTGTAAATTTATACTTGAAATAAATAAAGAGAGAATTATATATAGGTCTCACACCAAAAAAAAATAATTACCATATGATCTATTAACCACTAAACTAAGGTAATAGACAATACAATATGTTGTTATTTAATTTCTTTAGTTCAGTTGTTAATAGACTTTGTAGAAAGGAATTCTCTTGTATGAGACTTCAACGTAATTCTCTCATAAATAAATAGTAAATGACAGTGTTATAAGGATGCATTTCAACCATTTATTTATAACCATATAAATCTTTAGATTAAAATGTAATACAAGCAATTAAAGTTGATATAAGTGACAGAAACCCTTGTTATTTACCAAGTAAAATTCTAATCTTTGCACATGTAATAAATGGTAATTTAGGTGAGAGAAGTTTACCCATTGCTCTCACCAACCCTTGGATAATGAACAGTTTTTATGGTATCACGTAATAAGTGAGAGGATTTGGGATACCCACCAAACTGAGATCTAGAGCTTGTGGCCTGTGGGATTGAAAAGAGGGAGAGGGAGAAATGTGTTGGACCCTAACGCCTTTGAGATATACGTTAAGCTTAGGCGCTACAACGGCATAATGAACAATTTTTCATAAACTGAACTAGATGTACCTGATGACGGTGCAGACGATCTTGCCGGCGTTGGCGGAGTCAGGGGAGACGGCATCGACTGAGTCCAGGGAAGCGACAACTCTAGATGGGAAGGAGGTGACTCTGGAGAGAGCTCAGGTGATAACGCATCTAACGACGACCACGGCATCAACGGGGATGAATGCCAGGGCGACAACGCTATAGAAGGCGAGTCTATGAGGGAATCGACGAATGTCGGCTCCGGAGGCAAGAGATATGGGGAGTCCATAGGTTTGCCCGGAGACGGTGCTGAATTCATCGCCGGTGATCGTAGAGTTCAAATGTGTGTCTTCGTGGGCTTCGGAGAGACGGAAAACTCTTCCGGGGGGGGGGGGGCAATAGCAATCGACGTGAAAGAGCTTTTCTTTTCAAGAAAATCATATCATGGAAGCGCAGGGACGAGTAGATTGTAGAGCAATGCACTGCCATTCTTCTTGACTCAATGTTGACTTGGTGCGTGTTTCCAGAATTATTGTTGGTTGTTTAATGTCAGGACTCAGGAGTCAGGTCACCTTAGTAAATATCGACAGGGTACATGTAAGGATAGTTGAAAATGGGTAAATTTTATGAGAAAAAAATGGTAATGAAATCTCACTAAAATATATAGATAATAATTAAATTTTTTAAAATGCCATACTATTTTAAATTTTTTAACAAATTTTTTAATATTAATAATTTTAGGTTAAATGATTAAATTATTTCTTGTTTAAAATAAAAATGATGGGTCTAACTCCATTTTTAAATTATAACATTTGTTTTCTAAATGAAAAAAATTGAAATAAGAATTCATAACTTTCCATGTTAAATTTTTTTTATTGATAAATAAGTTCTGAAAATAATTACTCCCAATTAATCATAACTTTAATTTTGTAAATCATAAAAATTAAACAAAAAATATAACTTTTCACATAAATTTTTTTATCATTAAAATTTAAGTTTTGAAAATAACCAACCGCAACTTTTATTTAAGTAATCATAACTTTTATTCTATTAATTACAAAAATTAAATATTAAATCACAACTTCTTATGTAAAATTTCTTTTATAATTGAAATTCAAGTTTTGAAAATAACTGATTATAATTTTTTTAATCATAACTTGTATTCTATCAATCATAAGAATTAAACAAAAAATCACAACTTTTCACATGAACTCATTTTTTTTATTTTAAACAAGAAGCAATTTAGTCATTTAACCTAAAATCATTAATATCATAAAGGTACCTAGAGACTTCAAAAAAATTATGACATTTTGAAGGATCTGATTGTCATATTTTGGTAGGATTTTATTGTCATTTTTCCTAAATTTATTAAGAGTAATTTTTATTTTTATTAAAAAATTGGTACATTCAAATTGAAAAAAATAATTAAGATTTTTCTAAAATGCCAGTATTTTTTATTTAAGATTTAATAAATCTAAACCAATAAGAAAACTGGTGAATTTCCTTTTTTTTAAACCTCAAAATCAATTATTAATATGGCATTGTTTTCACCATTGATGGAACTGTCTAAGATCAAATGGCAAAGATAAGTTTTTGTAAAACTCATAAAATTCTAGCCCAATTTCAAAAATTGATTGCAAACTTTCATGTAGTAATAAAATGAAAAAAACTAACAGAAGTTGTGTCCAATAAAGAGACTAGTTTCTTATAATGTGGCAAATTAAAGTTTGAATCCCTACTGTAAGAGATGCCCACATTTAGTACTTGATATTATTTCAAACAAGATTACTTCCAATAGGAGCATACATATGCATAATCAAAAAAATGAAAAAAAAAGTGAAAATAAAACAAGAATTCTATATACATTCTCATTGTATTATTTTATTTTAGAAACATTTTAAGACTTCACATCCAAGTCATTTTAATAAATAAAAATAGAGGTATGAGAAAATAAACTTGACCTTTAGCATCAAAATGACCCTATGGGATTATTCAACTTTTAATTTTCCATTAGCCTATACTACTACAGAATTGTTGATATAAGACACCAAAAAAAGTGATGATTAAAAAATGTGTCATTTAAAAGAAAGACGAGTGATGCTTGATGGGTGTTTAAACACCTATCATATAAAGCTTTGAATGAAAAAAATTAAAAACTTAATACCAATTAATGGCAGTTTTTTATGATGTTAACGTTATATGTCAAGTGTTGAAACACATGTCATATAACCTTTTAGTGTCTGGCATTTAAGAAAATTAAAAAAATTAAACTTTATATGATGAATGTTTCATATAAAGGCAGAACCATAAATGGTGGGTGTTTCAAATGCCCTTCATAAAACATTTTAATTTTTGGGTTTTAAAAAAATTAAAAAATTGTAAACTTTAAATGACGGATGTTTGAAGTAAAACAAATGCCTATCATTTATGTGGGAATAAATGACAGGCATTCAAATGCTTGTCATTTATTCTGTTTTAAATATTCATTTCATGCTTCATTTTCAGTCTCACGTCGGATACTCTTCCCCTCTTTTCTCTTCTCCACTTGAATATGAAATCACAAGAACATCCACAAAGTGCTTCTATTGCCATCACTGATGACCGTCCTTTGCTCGAATGTGAACCCACAGCCCTTGGGAGGTTTCTATTTGGATGTCAATCCTTTTTGGTTCAAGTTGTGATTTTTTCCCTACCTTTTCTATCAATATATCCTTTGTTTTATTGGTAGTGGAAATGATTTATTATTGTGTTGGAAATTTTTATTGATTGTTTTTTCTTGTTTAACCTTCTACTCATTGTCGCTTGATTTTGATATTGTGAATTATCAAAAATTAATAATGTTTGATGCGTTCTTGACTTGAGAATGGTAATGAAGGTTATGGATAGCCTTAGAATGACTATAAGGATGAAAATGAGTGATCAAAATGGATATCCATGATGATTGTATTTTGGGAGAATGACAGATATGAACAGAAATTTCTGTTACAATCAAAAAATTATATTTGATATTTAAATATTTATTTGCAATTGAAACTTCTAGATTTATAATAATTTGAATTGATATTTTCAACTTATTTTTCAAAAAAATTTATTGAGGACTTAAATAGTATTAATTCAATATTTTAGGACCTAACTGTCAATCTCTCTTGTATTTTTCCACAAATTTTGAATGAAATTTTTAAATAATTTTTAATTTAAATTATATATCTTATTCGATCTAAGTAGTTTTATCGTTAGAAATTATATATTGAAATATAATAGTGTGTCAAATTTTATTACAATTGGAGTTGATTTGAATGACCAAAATTGACACACGTTTTTGTGAAAATCATAACTATTTTATTGAGATTTTAGCATTTGATAATGAATGATGTTTTTTTGGCTTAGGATTGATAATGTAGGATACGAGTAATCTTAGAATAATCAATAAAACAAAAAATAATGATTGGAAATTATATGTTTATGGTGTTTTTCCTTTTTTTTTGTAATTTTTTAATGAATTTTTTACATAATTTTATAATTTAAATTTTATGTCATATTTGACTTGAATAATTGTATTGTTGAAAACTATATCTTGAAATGTACTAGAGATCCAAATTATATATCATTGAAAATAAAGATACATTATCTCGATTCTCTTGATGAGGAATTGAGGAATCAACAAATTTTATTGAAATTAATTAATATATAAGTGCATAAAATAAATATTTCATATATTTATTTTTTTATTCAAATTTCATACTGACACTTTTTTTTTTTTTATTAGGGCGATTGTGTTGTATTGCTCAAATACGAAACAAAAAATTTCAAGGTCATTTACAAATTTTGATCAGCCTATACTTGGAATACAATAAAAGTAATTAGTATTGTTATTAAATTTCAGTATTCATAAATTTTTAATGCATTAATACATATTTCTTAGTTCTTTAATTTGTAGTGATCGAGACAAATAAAAAATAGCTTAAATTATGGCTTCTGCATGATAAGGTTCATGAAAGATACCATTATCCATAAGGAAAACACAATGGTATGTTAACAATATTCACTTTATAATTGCTAATAAATTTAATTTATTAAAACTAATTTATGGTGAATAATTTATATATTGCAATACTATAACGATTCTTACATTGAAGAATTCATGGAGTGCACAAATAAATGAGCTAATTGAAGAGTGGTGCTAGTACAAGTTTCAAGTATGGTCCTCCCACAAAATCAATAGAGTTAATGGAAATAGGATTAGTGTTTATAGTTTTACTAGTTTGCTTTAGAAATTAAAATTAGCCTTTGTTACAAGTTGGTAAATTAGTTTACTTTAGAAAATTTTATACATTGATTACTTGATAGGTTAGAATAAAAGACATGTATTTGATTCATTTTGCAATTGATTACAATCCAATTCAATTGGTATTTATATATTAAAATGTTAAAATTGCTATTTGGACATCATTTTGTGTAGTTGTTACAGGGGATTACTATAAACAGCAGCACGCTTATTTAAAAAAAATAGAGTAAATAACAGTTATTTCCATAATTATCATTTATTTATGAATAAATGATAGATAAATACCTGTTATTTATTCTTTGGTAAATTCTAGTAACTAGAAACTAGAGTCAATAATGTGGGATAAAATCGCGGGCTCAATCCATCAACCCACAAAAAGTGGTAGGTTGGGTTGGAGAAAATGAGTTCAATTAAATGCAAAATAGTTTTGGCTCGCCTCACATAATTGGAGCCTGCAGTGACCTAACCCATGCTTATATTTAAGTAGTGATATACTATAATATGAATATGATCAAGACAAGATTGAATAAAATATTTTATTATATTATACTTCATTTATATAATAGCTTATTTAAATTATTTTGTTAGCAAAATAGTGCTACTCAAGCTAGCAAATAAACAAAGTGTACTTATCATTTTTTATTTAAAAAATTAAACACATTTATGAAGTGCTATATATATATATATTATTATCTTAATTTGAACATAAAAGGAAAAAAAATAGATACAAAGATCAAAATGTTTAGATGGTATGAATTGAATGTATTATGAATAATAATATAATAGTCAGAGTTAAAATCATCATGATTTTAAAAAAAAAATTAGTATTTTAAACTGGACATCAATTTTGTAGCAAAATGTTAAAATAAGATGAAGAGAAAAGGAGATAGGCAGAGCATTTCTATTAATTCATATATGTATAATATTGATCAGTCATGTAAAAGACCAAAAAATGAAATGAGTACAAAATTAAATTAATTTATATTTAAGTGGTGATATAAGCATGGCTTGATTAAAAAAACTTTATCATTATTTGGATAATCAGTTTTTAGGGGAATACATGAATTTTGTTTACCATTAAAAAAAATAAAAAAAGGTAAATTTATATTTTTAAAATTGTAAAAAAATATGAAAAATAATTTTTTATTGGGGTAGAATTACATCTCGCATAGGATGCAAGTTATGCCAACCTGTCTTACCAAACCCGCAACTCACTACAAGCCAACCTACAGGCTGCTAGTTGACTTATATTACCAACTCTACTTAGAATCATAATTTATCAAAAATAAATGATAAGTAAACAAGTTATCTATCATTTATTGTTATTATAAATAATGGGTAAATTATTTACTTATTATTTATGCTTGGAATAAATGGCAATTATTTCAAATGCTCGTTATTTATTCTTTTTAATTCACTTAAAAGATCAAAAAGATATATTTTAAATGATGGGTTAATCAACCATTATCTATACATAGGAATAAATTATGAGTATATAATTGTCGTTTATTAGAAAAAACTTTAAATGACAATTCATAGCTGTTATTTATAGGAAAAAAAATAAGTGCTGATGCTTGGTCAGAGAAACAAAGCTTGATATAGCAAGAATCATGACCACGTCACGCGAGGAATAATTTATTTCAGTTTCCATTTAGTCTAGACATAATAGAATTGATTGATATCCGTACTTCAGGAATAATTGCCAAGAATAGACAAGAATGTTGGCAGTTTAATTTCCATTAGTGCATACATACGATGAAAAGTAACAGAGGTAGACTAGTCATATCAAAAACATGTGTAACTACCATCACTGATAATATTAACATCAATACCTGCAAGAAATCAAGGCCAGCAATCTAATTGTATATTGCATCGTTACAAAATAACCCAAACAAATGCAGATGCACCCTTTTGTTTCAAGACTTTCAATATAATAACAACAACAACAAGCCTTTATCCCATTAGGTGGGGTCGGCTACATGGATTGCAAGACCTCATTGTGCTCTTGTTTTAAGACTTTCAATGTTACGGCTTTTTTTTTTGGGGAGGGTTCAGTAGATGTTAGCATCCAAGATGAATCCAGCTTACACTTATTTGAATTACATGATTCAAGAGAATCATACTTCTGAAATAAATTAGATTGTTGACAACGAACAAACCGATTTGTACGCTGAACCTGCAAAATCTAGCGACAAATTAATTAAATTATATTTATCAACGACTGATCAGGTGTGCATTTTTGTGAAGGACCAATCCTCATTCCTCAATTCATAGGAATTATATTATCAGTCAAAGGCTTTACCAGCTAGTTCCACGTATATTTCATGCCTCATGGGAGTATTTTGGAGGCCTGAGCCACCGGACGTAGATTGCTGTAATTGATCGGACTCGCTGGTAGTGGTAGGTCCACTGTATTCACCACTGCTACCTACGACGCCTTCCAGTGCCACCTTCCAACACTTCTTCAGGTCATCGCCATTCTGACCCATTGACGTGATCTTCTCCTTCACATCTTCCAGACTAATATTTCCCAGCAAAGCTTGAACTACCTGCTTCATTTCATTCACTTTATCATGTGTGTTCATGCCAGTGCTGAATATATCTTTATTTTGAAACAGGGAAACAGGGACTAGAGGACTAGCTAGTGCAGAAACATATTTTAACAGTTTGGTTCACTAACCTGGCTCATTCGAGGACGATGTCCGGCTGAATGGCGCAAGCAATTTGCAGCGCAAGAAATCATTCGATACATCTCTTCAAAGTCGTATTTATTCTGCAACCTTGGATCAGCAATACGCTCAAAGTTTCCATTTTCCAAAGCTTCCGACATTAAAGGTCGTGCCTGTAGGATTTGTAACATGCATGAGCAAGCACACTATCACCCAAGTTATCTCAGCCTCTCCGGTTTTTATATTAGTATTGTACTGTGACTTATTATTCACTCAGATCCTGTACAATGGACCCACCTATTTCATGTTAAAATTTTATTTAACCTTAAAGTTAAAATTTAAAACTGATCTGAACTTTTTACAACCAATAGTGAAAGCCTCAGAAAACTAAACTATGGGTTGATTGTTGGAGTTTTCTGAATAGTGAACAACTTTTCGTATTTTTCAACAAAAGTGCCTATGGGATGAAAATACAGGCAAAAAATTCCGTATTGAAGAGTGGAAAAAAAATGTTTGGAATATTTTGGATTTGTATTAATTAGTTATTGAATCCAAAATAGATTAGTTTTAATGATTTTATGTGGACTGTGATAGACAAACAACATTTAAATGAGTCCTTTTAAGTAGAAACCACACTTATAACCTTTTAGCTATCAATTTTATCTCTATCAAAAAGTTGACTGAGTCAGAGAGTTTATGGAAAAATTAATTAATTAACCAATTATATTTAAGTGGTAACTAATCTAATCTTCAACGCAATCAGCATGTCATTATTTTTTGACAGACTCATCCTCTCTATGTCTTCCTTCTGCTCTCATGCTCTTTGTTCTCCCTGAAAAGCTAAGGAGATCTACCAGCTCTCAAAGTGATTGATATCCTTACTCATATTTATATTTCTCTAGAATAATAGATTTGCTAGCATGCGCTCATCAAACTTAACTCTTGATAATTTTGATTAATTATTGAGAATTTTCAACAAAAAATGCTAATGCTATGTTTGGATATATATAGATTTGGATTTAGATTTGAATTTGACTCAAATCCATTATTTGGATAATTAAAAATGTATGAAATTGGATTTAAGCCAAATCCAAATTCAAGTTGTACCTCAATCTCTTTGTAATTTAAAATCTTTTTTAAATCTATAATATTTCAAATCCTAACTCAATCTCTTCTATAATTTGACCTAAATTCATAAAAGCTTGATCGGCCTGTCAATAGTAATTGGACTGGACTATCAAAGTTGACAAAAACAAGACATAGTAATTGGACAGGATAGCTGACTTCCATAAGGACCGAACCGACAACGATGACCACAACGACTGACTTCTATTGGGATCAGAACAACGGCAATGGGATTGTTGACTTCCACCTAAACCAGACTGACGATAACAGTCGAGATCGGAAGGCTGATTTCCATCGAAACTGGACCGACAATGACAATTGGGATGGGATGGCCGACTTCCATAGGGATCGAACTGATGGTGATGATCAGGATGGGACAGCTAACTTCCATCAGGATCAGACTGAAGATGACGATCGAGACAGGACACGACTCTTCCATAGGGATTGGGTTGACGGTGACGACTGAGATAGGAGGACCGACTTCCACAGGGACCGAATGGCTGACTTTCATTGACACAAGACCCGATAGAAGTCAACCATCCCATCCCAATTTAGTTCAGTCCCAGTAGAAGTTGGCCATCCTATTTCGATCGTCACCGTCGGTCCAGTCTTTATGAAAGTCAGTTGTCCTGTCCTAATTGTCACCATCGGTCCTATCTCTATGAAAGTCGATTGTCAAGTCCTCATTGTCGCCTTTAGTCTAGTCCTGGTGGAAGTCGACCATTCCATCCCGGTCATCGCAAGTGCCACAATCCCAGTCGACTTTGACTGTCTGATCCTGGTGAAAGTTAGGCATTCAGATCATTGACTTTGACTAGTTATCCACGTTTATTTTAAATTCAAATATAGAATTTAAATTTTAAATTTTTATATCATCCAAACAAAAGAATTTAGAATCTATGAATTTCAAATGTGAGATTTTAAATATGAAATTTTAAATTTAAATTCCTAACTTAAATCCATCCATCCAAACGCAATGTAAGGAACTTTCTTTGTTTTTTCCCCGAAGAATACATAGAGAAGTATTGAAGAAACAATACATACCCAATCAACCATACTGTCATCTGTGAAAGATTCAATTTTACAGGCAGGTTTTCGCCCAGCAATCAACTCCAAAAGCATGACACCGAAGGAGAAGACATCTGACTTCTCTGTAAGTTTCCCGCTAGCTGCATATTCTGGAGCTAAGTATTTGTATTAATTCAATGAAATATAAAATTTCATGAAGATTGAAACATAAGCAATTAATGATGTGGAGAAAGGGGAATATTCAAAGAAAGTGTGCAAGATATCAAGTGTGGCAATATCCATGGACTTGTAGTGAGGTTCAAATGAAAATATGAGAAAAGAATAATAAGACCAACCCAATGGTTTCCCATTATTCAAGTAGAGACATGGGTGTCAGTGTCTAATGAAAGCTTGGCGAGTCCAAAATCTGCAACCTGATTTATAATATATAGACACACACAAATATTATCTTTCCATATATACATATATGGACATGATATATATATATATATATTGATATATCCAAATGTGAGTCGAAAAGATATCTGAGTCCAGTAACTTCACAATTCACTGTATGATATTTGAATATATTCTCTAGTCCAAGAAAAATTAAATTGATTGATAGAAAGTGAAATTAAGGGTATTAAAATTAAACTTACGGCACATTAAAACTTGCATTTTATATTCTTTGTTGCCCTAAAAACTTGCATTTGATAGATTTTTAGTGTTTAGGGCTTAGGAAATGATTATGTATTTAGGTTAAAAGAAATCTATCTTTAGGAAGTGATTGTACGGGTTTCAAGTACCTTTGGCTCAAAATCATCATCAAGAAGAATGTTGGCTGCCTTGATATCACGGTGTATGGCTCTGGGTTTGCCTAAAACAATATTGAAAGAGGTAAAAGTTTCTGGAGCAGTTACAGTGAATCATTAGGGTAATGATGTCAGGTACAAAACTCACAGTCTTCATGCAGGTAAGCCAATCCTTTTGCAGATCCAACAGCAATCTTCATCCTTGTAGTCCAGTCCATAGTTGGTCTGCCTTTTCCTGAATAATTGTAAATATATAACCATATATAGTATCTTACTGATGAGGACTAAGTAAGATCAGGCATGATTTCAATTACGTGTTGTAAGAGAGATTTCAAACAAATGTGCATCAGCTCAAAAGTACACATTCAATTTACTCAACTAAACAACTCCGGATAATATTGCATTGCCAACAAATTAAAATTATGATCTTTCTACATCCTTATCATTAGCAGATTCAACTCTTTAATTCGTTTTATAATAGATATTAGGCCTAACGAGCAATTGCCCAGAAACAGAGAGAATAAATGGGTGAAGAGTAGTAAAAAGACTACACCATACCCAAAACCTCAATATTAAAGTTTATAGACTGTCTTATTTTATTATATTCTAATTATTAAGCCTGATTTTATTTAATATAAGACTTTTTACATTGACTTAGGTCTATTTACACTAGGACAATTTCACAAACACTGGCTAATAAATTGGAAGTGTTACCATGCAAGTGAAATTCTAGAGTATTGTTGGGGACAAACTCATAAACAAGCATCATCGTCCTCTTGGCTGCAGAAAAGCAGTGTCCAACAAGGGAAACAAGATGTCTGTGATGAACTCGGTTAATGATCTCAACTTCAGCTTTGAACCCACGCTCTCGTTGCTTGCTTCCAGATTTTAGCTGCTTTATTGCAACAATTCTTCCATCTGGGAGGACTCCTTTGTGGACATAGCCAAGACCACCTTGACCTAGAAGGTTTGATTCTGAGAATCCGTTAGTTGCTTGTGCTAATTGTTTATATGTAGATGTGATTTGTGACAATCCTACGTCTGATGATGAATATCCACTTTTTCGTTCTTGGTATAATGGTCTCTCATATTCAAAATCCATCCTTCCAATGGATATTGTATCGTTGGAGTGGGCTTCGGATGAAGAGGCGAACCACCTGCAAGAACATCATCAGCCAGAAAGTTGAATCCAATACTTGTTTCCTTTTTGTTTTCTTGGATAACAAGGTGACGGGAAGAAACCATGTAAAAAACCCCAAAAACAAAAAAACCAAAACACTAGGACATATCAAGAATCAAAAATCTCTATACCCACCGGGAGGGGTGTTAAGAATCCTAAAACAAAACCTCACAAGTAAGCCAATTGGCAAACAAACTGACTTCTCGACCATGATCAAATATTTGTTTCAAACATCCAAATTGGATAGTTTTCCAAAGAAACCCATTCATGAAATAATAAGGTTCACTTTTCAAATTATTATGTTATTCAATTATCAAATTAAATTTTAAAATTTGCAACATTAAATTTTGATCCTATGTACACTTTGGTCGTATATTTATAAATTACTTCTATCATATTATTTATATAATTAGCGTACTATATTACTAAATGGAACTAAAATAAATTTTTGGTATTCATCTTAATTTATAATAAATATTAAAATCAATATATAAGTTCAATCTGTTGAAAATATAATTAGAAATAAAAAAATAGATTGTTTAAAAATTAAATGGTAAAGCTAATGTATATGTAATATATTACAATATATATATAGTTAGGTTGATTGATTAAAAATAAGTTTGACATATTTAGTTATCAAATGCCTAAATTAGTAAATAAGCTAGGCTCAATTTGAAGTAGGCCAAGCTATAAATTCCTGATAAGGCATGACCTATTTTCATCCCTAGTGAAAATATCCAAATTTAATTTTATTTAATTTTATTTTTTTAAAAATTTTATTTTAATGAGCATAGAATTTAAAATAAAAAATTTAACTGTCATTTAAAAATAATTATTGACTTAAAATTTTAATTTTGATCTAAATTATTTAAAGCAATTTTAGACTATTTAAATTTCATCCCAACGATTAGTATCAAAAACCTCGCTGAGCAAGTCTCTCAAAAATTTTAACATACAATTCTAAGCCCTGTCAAGCCATTGAATTGTGAAGATTGAACGGGCGCTATTCTAAAGTATGGGCTGATTGAGGAAAATTACAGATGGGCCACAGAATTCATCTGTGGGCTAGAGATGGTATAAATAAAAACATTAGGCCCTGTTTGGTATATAGGTTTCAATTTAAAGGGATTGGATTGAGACTGGTGTTGGTATTGGTAGTAGGAGTGAGAGTGGAATGAGACTTTAAACATATATTTGGTATGAAGTAATATATGTAGGGAATACTTACTTTTTTATTTTATTTTACAATTAAACATAAATTATGAATAGACTAAAATACCCTTACATTCAAAAAAAAATAACCTAGCTTGTGAGGTCTGGAAGAAGTCGAATGCGGCAATCACATGGCAGCGCAGCTTTAGTTTCAGGTTCAATGCGGCGGATCTGGAAGAAGTCGACAACGTCTCTGATTCTGATCTTCCTCTTCCTCCATCTCCTTCTTCATCGATGTGCTGCGTCTCTGAATTTTATTTGTCCTCCTTCACCTACGTCTCTTCCCTCCCCGCAATTTCTTGGCAGCGTATAGATCGGAGCGTAAGGCAGCGTACAGATCGAAGCTTGAAAAGAGGATTTCATGGCAGCTGAACGGAGTTTACAGATCGGAACGTACAGATCGAAGCTTGCGATTTTATTGCACGAAGAGAAGAGACGCAAGAGAGAGAGAGAGAGAGAGAGAGATGGGTGAGGGCAATTTGTCCAGATATTTTCATTCCCAGGATGATTTTGCAAACCCAGGGGGTGGGTGGTACGGAATAATCCCATGTAAGGTGGGATTAGGATTGGGTTTAGATTGCTTAATGATTCATACCAAAAATAAAAAATGGGTTTTTTTAATCCCAATACCAGTCCTTAGCTTTCAATTC
>NW_026555343.1:36901447-36958211 GCF_029017545.1 Prosopis cineraria | reverse complement strand
AGTGCAGTGTTTAATATATTTTCATATATTAAAGTGGGTGAATAATAATAAGTGCAAATATGTTTTTATAAAACTTATCTATTCGTAATCGTTAATGTGCTTATTAATATATGTATATATATATATATCTTGACCAGATACACAATCTAATTAATTGCAGAATGAGATTAAAACAAGGAACAATTAAAAGAAAGTCCAATGTTCGAATTGATAAAAGTTTTTCTTTGGACATATACAACTATTTTTTTCTCCAAGACAAAACTTGATGGGTTTTTATCTTAAATGGGGCCATATATATAAAAAGTAAGCAATGAAAGTTGAGGAAAAATAAAGTTGATAATATTCTAAATGAGAAAGTGTATACAGCTTTATCACCCCACCACTGTCTTGTTGGGCACAAGATTCATTTTCAATGATACTCATACGACAGCCTCTTGTTCGTCATATCAATTTAACATGTACAGCACTAACTTGTTAGTCCCTTATCTTACGATAGAGACTACCTACTCGATTCTTTGTGCCTTTGTGGTAATATGATTAATTATTTGGGAAATTTATTAGAAAAAAAAAGAAATATATATCTACATATATATATATCTATAATACATCTATCATGTGTAAAAAGGAATCTGGGTTCCATGATCAGTATCCAAATACTAGCTCTCACCTTAGTGTTAAAATTCATACTTGACCATAAATAAAAACGGTAATCAGTTAAAGGACATTTTCATGAGTATGTATTTTAATCATTTTTCTGCAGCCATAAGAATAGTTAGATTAAGGTATAGGGTATGGTAAAAGGTGATTAAAGTTGTTGATTTATGGCATTGTCTTGTACCAACATATCTGGCAATTACTGTTTGTTTGAATCCACGATTTTATCATGCCACCCACCTGAGAAGATTCCGCATCCATGTGCAAGATCTTTTTAGAGCTTCCCAATTTCAAAACCTTCAAATTTGGATTATACTGTAATTAGAAAACACTCACAATGATCCACGTGTTACTGTGTGAGACACATAAAAAGTACCAGAATTGACCATGAGGTGATATATTTGAACTGGTAAACCTAACCTACAAGAAATGAAAAGGATGCTAAATCATATATTAATTGGAATCTCTGTGAGATGGCAACCTATCTATCGCCTTTATATATTGTGCCAGTGATGTGTGGCAAAATTAAAGTAGCCTAGGCACGCAATTAAGCCATGGCTTAATTAATCTAAGTAATAGGACATGTCTTAATTAGCCTTCGTTGATAATAAATTAATGTAATATTTAATTTGTTAAGTAATTGTGTGGTAAATCGTTGGTGAAGAGTTTCCTCTCCTCATATATGTCTTCCTCTAATATACGCAAATGGCCTGAAAAGAAAGAGAGAGTAAATTAACAATTTAGTGTCTAGAAATTAATTAATTTTTCTTCAAATTCGGGAATATTACTCAAAGTTAGTAGTTGAAAATATAAACCAATTCAATATATTTTATCTTTTTGGCATGTTTGAATAACTTACACGAGAAGACTATAAACATGCAAGAAATTATTATTATTTTTATAAATAATGTATGCTGATTTTTAATAATTAATTTGAGCTAATTTTTAGTGACTACAGTAAAATCTAACATAAACTAATTTAGGGACCATTTCATTAATTTATGAAAAAAACAATACAAAACAACGCAAGTTAATTATTACACAAACAATAATAACAGAAACAGACTTATCTGACTTTTAAAGAGTAAAACTCTTAGATATGCACCGCAAGATATATGCTCATAATTAGGATCATGGTTCAAATAGAGAAAACAAGTGAATTAGATTTAAAAATTAACACAAGTCATACGTATCCTCATATCCATCATCATATATGGAGATTTTGCTGGGAATAAAATTATAAATACGAAGAGATACTCAATCAAACAAGTTGATGCATGGCTTGTTTGTTTCATGATGATCAGTCACCTAATCAGACGGTCACGATCAGATCTCACCAAATAAACAAAGGCAACACAAATATATAGGAACCCTAGGATGTGTTCCTGTCCCATTATAATCGTTTATTGGTTTATTAATTTTGAGTGAAAAAAAAAAAAAAATTAAACAATATCGTCCCCACATTTGCTTATCATGTGACCGACACTTACCCTACTTGACCTTCATGGCTCCCACCATGTCCTTCACCTTCACTTTGTATATAAACCCATTCATTTCCTAGCTTCCCTCTCCAAGCCCAAATTAATATAATTCTGATCCCACGCAGTGACACAGATAGTCACGCAGTTTAAGTTTCTCAAACATTTAAGACAAGTTTTTGAATTCGAATCCCAGTAATGGCTCTCGGACTTGAAATCACAGAGCTCAGGTTGGGTCTTCCCGGCGGAGATCAGCCTGGTGCGGGGGGTAAGAGTGCTACTGAGACGACCAAGAAGCGGGTGTTCTCGGAGATTGGTGCCAGCAGCGGTGGCGGCCAGGATAATGAAAATAGCTGCTCTGGTGGTGGTGACTCGAAAACACCGGCGAAGATCGAGGTGGTGGGGTGGCCGCCGGTAGGGTCGTACAGGAGGAGAAACAGCATGAGTGATCAGCAGCAGGGTTCGAAAATTTACGTGAAGGTTAGTATGGATGGAGCTCCTTTCTTGCGTAAAGTTGATTTGGGTTTGCAAAAAGGCTACTCCGAGTTAGCAACCGCGTTGGAGAAGCTCTTCGATTGCCATGGAATCAGTAAGTCACCATTTATGGCTTATACTTTTGGCTAACAAATGGATCATGCAAATTCATGAGTTATTACATAGTTTTTCTGTGATATATTAGAGAGTAGATAATGTTTTGACTTAGCTAAAGATCCACTTGTCAAAAGAGATGGGGATGTGACTATTACTGAAAGAAGAAAACAGTGACTGATTTAGTTATAGGTATGGTATAGGGTAGGCAATTCATGAACCAAAATTAGTCTTACAAATTAGATTCTATTTCAAGTTTGATTAATTGGTATATTACTTATAATAAAATAATATAGTCAGAGTCAGAGAGCTATATATAGCGGACCTTTTAGTTAATTAATTTAGTCCTAGGGAGAAAAAGCACGGATAAAAATAAGTTAGACTGAGAAGAGATGAACTGAGGACAAATATATATATATATATATATAAAATGAAGCTCCATCTGGATTTGTTAATTAGCTGTAAGAAATGTATAAAGTTAAAGGCATGCATAGAAACTTGAAAGGGATTGAAGGAAAAAGCCTGAAAATTATTAGAAATAAAAGGCAGTGACAGAGATTATTATTATTATTATTGAATATATAATAAATTATAATTGCTTGGTTGCAGGAGAGGCATTGAAGGGTGTGGACAGTTCTGAACACGTTCCCATTTATGAGGACAGTGATGGTGACTGGATGCTTGTTGGAGATGTTCCTTGGCAGTAAGTCCTTAATTCTATGGCTAATTAAACAAAAATATTATAAAAAAATGAATCATTAATTCATCATGAATGTACAAATTGCTTCAATATTTGTTTCCTATATGTTATATCCTATTGTCTCCTGTAAATATGTAGGATTAGTTATTTTATTGGATTTGATTTTTTAATTAACCATATGTATGTGTGAAATACATATTGAAATTTTCATTTCAATTTTAAAAAATTCGGAAAAATTATAATGAAAAAAAAATCAAAAATTGTTTTAATTTACAAGTAGTTCATCATTTTTAGGCTTAAATTTTCTAAAAATAAAGAACAATTTTTAATTTAAACTAGTTGCGTTAGGATGTATTTAGTGAGATCTGTAACACACAGGAATATTTCTCAATTTTTTTTAAAAAAATATTTCATTTTTCTTTTTTAACACTCAATAGTTGTTTTCTTTAAAATCTATCTCCAATTTCATCCATTATATGCGGTTACGTACATAAGTATTTATAGAAGATGGGGTTTTTCAATTTTCTTACTTTTGGCAAAAAAAAAAAAGATATCTTTACGACATCCAAAGTGCGAGTTTTTGCTAATTATAACTCAAGTTGGTGTACGTACGAAATTCATGAGGTGCCCCCACAGATTTTCAAGTTGGTTCTGAATATATGTACAAGTGAGAGTTAATTCGGAAGACATTGTACAATAAGAATTCATTAATTAGGTCTAGACTGGTGAGAGAGAGAGAGAGAGAGAGAGGGAGGGAGGGAGGAAATTTTCGACAAGTTTGACCGGCAAAAAGGCAAAGAGGGAAATAATTTTCCGGGAAAGATCTGGAATTTTCATGAAGATTGGTGCGAGAATATAGAAGTTTACGTGTTTATGACGCCAATAATATGCATTGGACCACATATTGCCGACATGCGTGAATATATCCCTCACTATAATGTTGATGAGAGTCCTTTCAATAATAGCTTTGCCCTTAAAAGGCCAAGTATATCATTATTGTTTTAATATAGTTATCTAATTGGATTAATTTTGAGTATGTTGAGTCCAACTAGAGATAGCTCTCTTCCAAAATTATTGTGTGTATTTACACAAACTTAAACCCAAAATCTCATGCTTTAGTAGTCATAATTTCTTTTTTGATATAATTATTTGATCGAGTTAGATTTGATCCCAATTACAACGTTGGTTCCTTTTATAATCAATGCAAAAAATTAGTCATTTCTACTTCACCCCGTATAGTGACTTCTCTACTACTATTATTATTAAATGCATTTAATTAATTATTTGTATCAAGTGATCAAATAAATATATGCTTAATTATTAATCATACGGTGATACGTTTTTGCAGAATGTTTATAGAGTCATGCAAGAGGCTGAGGATCATGAAGAGGTCGGAGACAAAAGGCTTTGATCTGCAGCCAAAAGGTGAAAAGGGTCTATGAAGGGCAAAACCAAGTGATGGATGACCAACGAATGAAAGACTAATCAAAGTGAAACAGAAAATTAGTCTTCTTAATTAATCTAATATCCATTATCTACGTTTTGGTCATTCCCACTTAATTAATGTAGTCGTTTTATAATATGTCCATGTGTGAATCAGACTTTTGCTTATGTATAAGATATGAAGGATATAGAACCTATGCAGATGAGGAAAACTCGTCGTTTAATCTTATATATTCATGTTTTTAATTTTCCATAACATAACTCATATACATCAATTAATCTCCAATATATGTATGTATGTATGCATGTGTTCACGCACGGCACTGAAATGATTTCAATTCATAATTTCTTCTTTCACTTGCTAACTATATATTTCTCACCTTTTTTTCACTTTGGAATTTTAACATATTTAGTTAAATTATTTATTCGTATATTTCAAATTTTTCTGTGTTTCGTCATGGATATAATTAATAACACAATAACACACACGCACTCAATTATTTAATTTTTATCACTTTCATCAATTTATGTTGGAAAGTTGTTGCATATATATGATTCATCACAAATTATGTTGAAAAGTCTGTATCTTCTTAATATGAGTAATTTTATTCATTCGCATTATGACGTCAAAATGAAGACCCAATTTACTAAATGGTTTCTGATTAACGTGATGGAAAAAAAAAAAGATAGCTAATAAAATAAGCATAATTAACATTTGGGAAGTCTAATTTATTTCTTCATGAAATTATACATCCGTTTTGTGATTTTGGAGCATGCTAGTAACTTGAGGTAAAGGTGACTTGGTCAAAAAGTGAAGTCGTTATCTTTTTTACTTGAATTAAAAATTTAAAAGTATCATTAATAATAAAATAATAACAAAGGAGCGAGAGAAAAAATTTCCAGTTCATGAACTGTGGATTTGTTCCTCACAAGAGGGACACAAGATAAAGAGTACTGCCAGCATTGAGCAGTGTCTTTAACTCCAAGGTGCAGAATCTAATCCGTATTCGAACACACACACACACGCATTAAAATATTATAATAATTACTCTAATTTCGAGACCAACCAACTAACCCACCGTTTTTTAAATTATAATTAACACAATGCTTTTGGATAGCATCGATCAGATAAACCCACTTAGATCAATATCATATGTTGAACAAGTAAGAAACAATATTAAGTATGGATGAATTGATTATATGAGATTAATTGTGTTCTAACCTTATAATTAACACACGCATTCTCGCAGGGTTATTAATGTTGTTGGGATCTAAATTGTCTCCCTGCGACGAATGATTTTAATTAGTTTCTCGTATTCATGACGCATATTATCATATTAATAAACATTATTGTTGAGAGGCCGCCAGGCAAACATCTAGTTAACCAAAATATTTATCCTCCAATCCCTTTAATATTATAAGGTATTTTAACCTAATTACACTTTCAATGAATTAGTTAATTGTCTTTAAAATCATACACTATTTTCATGTTTGTTTATTTAATAGAATATCTCAGTTAAATTTTTTATTAATAACGCCCTTAATTAAGGGTATTTTGAAAAACCTTTATCACTCTTTGAAATGAAAATATCTTTCAAACATGATAATTTGAAAAAATGCATTATAATATTGAACAAAGAGAGAGAAGAATAATTTTTTTGGTACTATTTATAAGTTATGTTATAAAATTTTTATCATAATTTTTCTTTTACCATATTATAATTCTAATTAGATGTTAGTAAGAGAAAATATATTATTAAAATATATCAATAAATATACTTAATACGAGTAAAGTTAGAAACATAATATTGATGTTTAGACAGAGTTAATTAATATTTAAGATTTTTTTTGTCATGTTGAAGTAATTTATAAATAAAAATGGAGGGAGGGAGTATATATATTGAAAAGAATAGTCCAAATATCTCATTTAATGTAATTAAAGAAAGGAGAAGAGAATTTTACCCAGAAAGAAAGAAAGAAAAAGAAAGGAGAAGAGAAGAGTCTTTTCCTTGTTAATTATTGAGTGAGCAAAAGAAACAAATTAAAGAGAAGCCCATTGCACTAGCTAGTGATGATGAAGAGTTTGAATAATTTGCCAAAACATTTTAGAGTTAAACAGAGGGTCTTGTCAATTGCATCAAAATAAGTAAAGCGCCAAACAGATAAATGAACTAGCTGTGCCCTCTCAAAATAAGAAGAAATTGAAATTAAAATTAATTGAAAATGGATAATCATGGAGTCATAATATTCTTCAACGTAACATTGAGAATATATATTGTCTTCTATATATATATATATATATATATGGCTTTTTGGCAGGACAATGGACTATTGATCTTAGAGCATCTCTATCCATATCTACATGTCTTAAATTAAATTAGCTAGGAGAGAGCATGGGCTAGTTAAGAATATTTAATGCATGTGAAGAATATTATTCGAGTTTGATTTCTTATTATATTTTCTTTGATTAGTAATTACTTTACGGCTTAACAAAAAATTAGGTACGTAAATTTCTTAAGAAAATTATACATTTTTTTAATTATACTCTCATCAAATATCCTATAGACTATTTCAACAATAGCACTAACATATCTATAGTAGCATTAATGCCTAGAGAAAATATATATGTTTGGATTACATTTTAGAAGTATTTTTTAGCAAAAGCTTTAAATTACTCTCTTTTCATAAAATTGTCTCTACTTTTATCCACATGTAAAAAGGTATGTGCAAATGTGATATATGAATAGACATAACATGTGTTAAGAATGAGTAGCAACAACCCAAAAATGAGAGGAGAAAGCAAATGGGCAAAAACAATGAATAAACACTATGTTTGTACTTAAAATTTTAAGATTCAAGTTTATAAATAATTTTTTTTGTTATATATTAATTTGTTATTAAGCTCATCAATTTTATTGATGTGGGAAAGTCTTACATCGGCTCAAGTCCATCTATACTTAAACAACCTAACAAGATGATTAAGAAACTTATTTGGGTATCTAGCAAGGATATAACTTAAAAAACCAAAAGCAAAAAAAGAAAAAAAAAGGATGAATTAGATTGAATTATTGGCTAGACATGAAAGTAGAAAACAAACTAAATCTAAGTAATGAGTAATTAATTGCACATAATAAGCACTGATGTAACGTGGAGTATCATAACTGGATGACACAAAATAGAATACGAGGAAAGGGTCCACAGTTCCATGATGGATTGCCTGCTGCTGTGAATAGTGGTGGTAGTTACGCTCCTCTTATCACTTTAATTTGTTTGCTTTTGGTTTCTTTCAGATAAGAGGATAAGGACATAAGGGTATAAGGGACGATTCTTGCAAGTTGGAAAGCAGCTTCTTTCTTTCTTTCTTGATAATGATACACTTTTCCCCACTTTGTTCTTCTTGTTTTCTGTTTTTGTTTTTTAATAATTTTTTCCCACTGATTGCTAAATGATAAAATACACAGTTTGGTATCTTTCTGCACGAAATCGGGCATAGTGTTGTCAAATTAAGACACAGTGTTTCATTATTTGGATCCAGAAGGATGCGTCTGTAGTGTTAGTGTTTCGTTATTATCTGATCTAGTAGATGCTGGAATATAATTATGGTTATTTTTAATTAACAGTGGTTTTGTTGGGCATGGAAGCATGTTGGAAGAGAGGAGAACATAGTTAAATCTATCCAATAATTATAAAAAGATACGTATAAGTAAATATGATATCACATCCTAATTTAAAATATTAAAATATTGAGTTTATAGTTTTTTTTTAAACTTATGTGCCTCTTATTTAACCCAATTCTATTAAATGTAAGAGTTTTTTTCTCAGACTTTGTCAAACCAACTCAGACCTCCTAAAAGGTTTTTATTTTTTTATTAATCTTTTCCAGACTTGTGAAACCTCTATGTATATAATTATATTGCTTTCTTAAGCTGATGCGGAAAATTCAGGCTCAATGGTACTCTGAATTAATTAGTTATGAGAAGTTATCTTGTTATTGGAAATATTAATGACTTCTGTACAAATAATAGTGTTTATAAAGCCTTATTATATACTGTATTATATATATGCTTACTCTATTTAAAAATATAAGGTATTTTTAACTGAATCTTACTTCTCAATAAAATAGTTACTACTTTCAAATTAATCCTGTCTTTTCATATTTATCCCTATTAAACACTGTACAATAAATATAAAGTCATTATTAATAGAGATACTTAAAAAAAATAATGATTACACCTTAAAAGATTAAAATGCTTTATATTTTTAACATTCAATTTCTCAAAAAATACCTTATATTTTTGAGCAGAGGAAGTATTATGTTTTTTTTTTCCTTGATGAGTTAACTCTATAAAATATATTTATGTTTCTCTTTTGATGGCGTATTTATACATACAGCTTGAAGATCGTACGAGATTTAATTATGCGCAGCATTGGGTTTTCCATACGAAACAAATTCAGGATCCACATAACGAAGTTGTTTTGACTTTTAAGTCAATTTGGTGTTCAGTTTAATACAACATTAAGTCAATTTTTTTAGGTTTGATGTCCAAACTAAAGCTTTGGATGCTTTGACAAAACAAAGTCATTTCGTTATTTTTAATATAATTTTAACCTTTCTCTTGTTCAAAATAGCTAATACTATTATCTTGATTTAAGTCTTGCCTTTTATTACATTTGTGTTCAAAATTGAAATGGTATGTTTACTAATTTATTGACTTGGTTGATAACTTTAAGTTAACTATTATTGTCCCAAATGGGATTATAAGTTGATCCGGCACCAAGAAAAAATAACTTATAAATATCGAATAGTAAAATAACATGCTTAAGTTAAATTGTTACATTTCATATTAAAATTTATGTATGAATTAAACTTGTTATAAATTAAAAGAATAATTTTTGGTGAAAAAGAAGACAAATTTTGAAGTATTTCAATTACGTGCACTTTGCATCATGATGTTTTTGGTGTTTTCTTTGTTTCGGGTTCTGATTAACTAATAATATTACATCATTTAAATTAATTTTGAGTTAATTAGATAAAATTATAAATGCATCTACCCAGAGTGTTTGGATTTTCCCTCTACGTACGAGAGGTCATTATCTTTACAAGTCTAAACGAATTATATTAAACCGAACTTGAGAAACACTCAATAAAATTTTGGATTCGAAAGAAATTATTAAGTACCATTAAAAAAATTATCATTCCTATGATAGAACAAATATCATCGCTATTATCAGATATAAACTGCTTGCAGAGACATTGTATAAAAGATATGAGATGCTATTATATATAAAAGACTATAGTCGACCATAAGCTCTTCGTCATATTACTTTATAATAACAAGGAATATAGATTTAAATAAATTGGCGATCCTTTTTCAATGAAAAACATGTTTTAGGTGTCTATAACTACTACAAAAATCTTTTTATTATGTCTCTTAAATAATTTTAAATCACTGGTCAAAGCACTTAAATTTGACAACAAAACATTCTTCAAAACAAAAACAATACGATGAAACTAACATGTATTCCCTTCGTTTAAAAATGTAAGGTATTTTTAACTGAATCTCACCTTCAATAAAGCAGTTATCTACTTTCAAATTAATTCTATCTTTTTCATATTTATTCTTATTAAATATCCTATAATAAATATAAAGTCATTAATTAATATGGATACTTTTAAAAACAAATACAATGATTAAACTTTAAAAAAATAAATATACTTTATATTTTTTAACATTTAATTTTTAAAAAAATATTTTATATTTTTAAATGGAGAGAATATGTTCCTTAAATAAGATTGTTGCTTTCAAACATTGCATAACAAAAATATCAAATATTATTTTTAGTAAAAAAGGATATAATCACTTTAATATAAAGGTCATAAAACAACGAACACCTTTAACCAAACTTAAGCTTAAGAGTAAATTTATAAAGAATTTTTTTAAGAAAATAGACTTGGGAAATTTTGCCAACGCAATTATGCTAAGATATTTTAAGTAACACTTGGGAAAAAATTCAAGATTCTTTTGTTGACTCATGAAAAATATTAAAGTTGTTAATACAAATTTGCTAAAAAAAGAGTTATTGGTACAAAAAAAAAGAATTCAGATATTTAAAAAATACAATTTCAAAAAAGGCGTCGAAACTGGCACGTGGCGGTCGTTGAAAGGGCAGTCAGTGTCTGTAACCGACAAAGCGACATGGTCACGTGTTGCGGGTGGGGTCCATACGTGAAACTTTGAGCTGTTTAGGAGCACATGAATTTCGCGTAAAGTTGACCTGTACTACGAAAATTGAAACATGTAGGCCCCACGTGTTCCCCCCTCTTTCCCCCTTCTTTTGAATTCTTTATCTTCCTAAAATATTTCTCTTTTTATTACTCCCTCCGTTGTATCTTTGAACGGCTCTCACCCTTTAATTAAATAATTATTTGTTTTTAAATTAATTTTATTTATTTATTTATTTTTATTAAACATCCTATAATAAATATAAAATTATTATTAATATAAATATTTTTAAAAAATTAATAATTATATTTTAAAAGATTAAAAATATATTATATTTTTAAATATTCAACTCTTAAAAATATTTTATATTTTTTAATGAAGTGAGTAAGTTTGTTATTTTTTGAACAACTGTCATCTTTGTCAAATTAATCATTGATAAACAATCAAAAAATTACAAAAATTAGGAAAGATTTTCTGAATATCAAGCATCAATAATTTTTTAAAAAATTATCACTCACTTTGTATATTTATGATCTTCGTCACTTTCATGTTACTATATTATAATGATTTAAATAATGAATTATAATATTCTAAAACACTAAAAACAATATTTAAATGAATAAATAATACTTTTTTGATCCAAAAATATCTTGTTTCACTAATGCTTGATATGACAATTTTCATATAGTAAATTTTTATTTGTTTATTTTTCAAAACTTGGTTTAAAAGAACTTAATTTATACGTGAGACCTTCATGTTTTTCAAGTGATGTAGAAATTCATAAATATACAACATAAGTAAGAGCAAAAAAAATTAATTTTAATCTTATTTATAAATATTTTTATTATTTTTTATGTTAATCTTTGCTTGCATGCTCTGATTAAATGCTGGAAAAAAATTATAACAATTCTTTTTGTCCTAGTTATGAATAGAATTGAAAACTTATTAAATTTTAAAATAGAGTTAGTAAAATTTAAATTTTTTATAATTTTAATAAAATATATTAAATGTGATTTATAAATAGAATTAGATAAGTAGCCTGTAAAATGTAATATAAAATAACTTTCTATTTTTTTTTAGTCTTAATAAAATGTAGTGCATCGTTTTTAGTAAAATGTTGTTTCCTTTTTATTTCCACAGCAATTCCTTTTTCCTTCCTACATGAGCATTAGTTGAATATTAATGTAAATGAATTATACCACCATTTGCTCCAAAACACCGACTAATACACCAATGAATGCTCTGGAAAGTTAACGATGTCTTTTGAAAAAAATGTCAAAGGCAACCCCAAAAAAGTGGGCGTCCGCATTCAGACCGAGTGCCCATCAAGCGAGATACAGTTGTGGTGTGGCCCTTCATTTCAACTTGAAATGATATATACAATTCATTTAAATTAATTTTTAATCACTTTTAATATTATATTTATTAATCTGAAAAATATAAAAATTTTAATATTAAATTTGGACTGTTTTTAGTATTCATCAGAAAATAAACACCATGATGCCTATCACTTCAAACAAAATTTAGAACATTTAAATTTAAAAATTTTCATTTTTATGTTATACTCCCTCCATTTTTATTTGTAGAAGAAAAAATATATTAAACAGTTTAAAAAAATTAATTAATTATATTCATTGTGTTTGCAAATAAAAAATTAAATTACAATATCCTTCATTAATTATGTTAATCAAGCATTCATTAATTATCTCTTATGATTATGAATGATAAAATTATGAGGGATAATTTAGGAAGTTTGTAATAAATATTTATTAAAAATATAATTTTAATTATATAAAAAAATAAGTTAAAAAATTAGTTTCTCTTACAAATAGAAACAGAGAAAGTATTTATTAAAATAAAATTTATAAAATATATAAAAAAATTTAATAAATTTTTTTATAACCAATTTCATCAGTAAATATTTAATTTAAATAGTCTAATTTAATAATAAAAATTTTATAATTTGACTCTCTATATAGATTTTATAAAATTTAAATATAATTTAAAAGACCTAATTTCATTTTATAATTTAACTATTTAGATAAGTTCTGAATAATTTAGATATAGTTTGAGTGATCTAATTTAATATTAAAAAATTTATATATTTTAATAATTAATCATTCAAATGTACCATAAATAGTATTGATTTAATATTATTTTTTTATATTAGTAAATATAATATGAAAATATTTAAAATATAATTTAAATGAATGATATAGATTACTTTAGATTGAAATAGAAGGTTAGGATTGCTGCCAACATGATGAGCACGCAACGTGGGGTGGGGAACAGAAGTTGAAAACCTGACGTGGACGCCCAGGCCCAAAAACAATGATGTAGACGTGGAACACCCTGGTTCGTCCACTACAGCACCAAATTGATCCCACCGCAGCCGGAACTTGCCCCCGCAATCGATGAAAATCCCGTACACGCTTCCGTCATCTAGCGTCACATACATGGTCGAATCAGAACCGTGCCTTTCCACACACGTGTCATCTCCTGAGTGGTGAACCACCATCGCCGCCCATACACGGCTCTGAAGTCTGAAGTCCTAAATATAAATCACACAATTGTGAAACCAGAGGACGCACTATTTTCCACTCGCGGGTCATAAAGGCAAAACCATATAGGATTCCCCGACAAAGAAAAAAGATCACACGCTCCTCAACTTTGAACGTTGACAAGACTCCACCCACGCCGGCGGTGATCGTTGAACCGGAAAGATGTCATCGGAGAGTACTACAACCACCCGCTCCTCCCAGCCGGACGCCGCGGAGTTGAACCTGAAGGATACAGAACTCACCCTCGGCCTTCCCGGCGCCAATAATAATACCACCAGCTCTAAACGTGCCTTCTCAGAAACCAACATCTTTGGCTCAACCTCGTCCTCAACTAGTACCCCACCACCTAAGTAAGAATTTATACTTCATTCTATAAGGGCGTGTCTCTGTTATACATATACATATATGGGTGGGTTGTGATTGGCTGGTGGATGATGATACAGGACACAGGCGGTGGGGTGGCCGCCGGTGAGGGCGAGTAGGAAGAACGTGTTGAAGAGCTGCAAATTTGTGAAGGTGGCGGTGGACGGAGCTCCATATCTGAGGAAGGTAGATCTTGAGAAGTATGAGAGCTATGATCAGCTGCTCACGAGTTTGGAGGCCATGTTTGGTTCCTTGACAATTCGTAAGTGTGTGTGTGTGTGTGTTTGAGTTTTTGGTATGGTGATTATGGATATGCGTTTGGTCATTGCAAGGGTGATTTTGTAATTTCGGTGTCTGCCATGGATTCAGGCAATCATTTGAATGAGAGGAAGATGATGGACCTGGGAAATGGGGCAGAGTACGTGCCTACGTATGAGGACAGAGATGGCGACTGGATGCTTGTGGGAGATGTACCTTGGAAGTGAGTTCTCTATTTTACCCTTCAAAAATCTTAGTAGTCACGATTCATCATCATCAGTCCAATTAACCCATCGTGTCATAAATTTTCTCTGTTCCTTAATTTCTCCTTTAGGATGTTTGTTGAATCCTGCAAAAGAATCAGGTTGATGATAAAGTCAGAAGCTACTGGCTTAGGTCAGATTTCTTCTCTTCCTCTAAATTTTTTGCTTTTATTTATAAAATCAGTCATTTCACATTCAGTATTGTATTTTTGGTCGATGATCTGGATATATACTGATAAGGCAATATTAATGAAGTGCAGAAATTGGGAGAAGAGGGTTGAAGTTGGAAGAGAAAAAGTGTAGTAATTAATTAATAAAGTGTTTGGCGTTTTGGAGAGTCGGTAGCTGTACAGAAGTGCTCTTGATAAGAGACCAGTCAAGAGAAGAAGAGAATAGCTAATAAGAGAAGGTTTAGCTGTAATTTACGACGATGCCCTTCCCCCAGTTTTGTAGGTGTTACTTGTTAGGCAAGTTTTCTACGAGGATGTTGGATCAGGCCATAATGTAACAGCTCATGCTTGACATCTCATTTATGTAATCAATAGACCTTATTAATTTCTTTTATTTTCTGAGAATACTATACATCAGTGAGATCGACTTTGCTCCAATAGTTGCACGAGATACTTATTAAATGTGTGCAATAGTGAAAGTATTTTATCACCCAAAACGTGACGACAATGAAATAGTTAATCTTTAGCATGATTACTATAATTACCAAAAAAGTCATATAATTAATGTGCTTGAAAAAACATATAATGAAAAGAATCACTTAGTACTAAGTAAACAAGTTACGGGCCAGCCTGCGGACTCACATTTTTGCTAGCTAGATTGGGCTAGCCCACTAGATAAAACAGATTGAAAAATCCAACTCAACTTGTTTCTTGGTAGGTTGGCCTGTAAAAATTTATCAATTTTTTTTACAATTTAAAATTTATATAATATAAATATATATTTATTTATTTATTTTACATTTTAAGAAAAATTAACAATTAAAGAATTTGTAAATAAATAAAATAAACATAGGATTCAACCATACAAATTTATTTTATTAGATTTTTATCATTAATTATCTTCTCGCCTAGGTGTGTTATCTTTCTCACTGAGAAAGAAAATTTAAATATAAACCTATATTATTTTTCTCAATGAATTTATATTTATGATTTCAATCAATGAATCTTATGAGATTAATAAATAATATATATTTAAAATATTTTTATAAAAATTAATAAATTATTGATTTACAAACTATAATGAAAAAATTTACTTGTAAATTTTAAAAAAGATTTATATTATATTTCAAATGTAAAGAACACATTTGAAAGTTATAAATTATATATTTAAAAAATATTATCATTATTGAATATTTATAAAAAGATATAATATGATTAAAAAATATTTTTTAAAAAAATATGCTAACTTGTGGGCTAACCCGTTTAGCTCGCAGGCTAGCCTGTTTTAATTCATTAATTTTGCAGTTTGCGTTAGCCTAGCTCATCTTAAAAAATGGGCCAATTTATTTAACTCAATTCATCAAATTTTGCGGGTTCAAAGGGCTAACTCACAGGCTCAACCTATTTGTTTGGCTTTAAAATCGCTAGTATTAGCACATGATGTAGTATCCATGTTGGAAATCTATACAATGTCATATTTTCTTGTATCACCCTCTCATCATATTATTAGTTATATAATTTTTTTGGCCAAATTGCTCAAAGTATATTTTCTGGCCGCGCAACATGAGACCGAACATGAAACTTTTTTTTTTTTTTCTATAGTCTAATAGAGATACTTAGAGAGAGATACTCCATCCGTTTAAAAATGTAAGATATTTTTAACTGAATCTCACCTCTAATAAAGTAGTTGCTTACTTTTCAGCTAACTCTATTTTTTCATATTTACCCCTATTAAACACCCTATAATCAATATAAAGTTATTATCAATAGGGATACTTTTGAAAAGAAAAAGTAATGATTATACTTCAAAAGACTAAAAATGCTTTACATTTTTAAACATTCAATCCCACAAAAAATATCTTATATTTTTGAATGGAGGGAGTGTATATATATATATATATATATTCCAATAAAGATTAGTTCAATTAATAAATATATATATATATATCTTATATTTATGAATATGATGACTTTTTCTGTGAAAAATTTATAAGCACCTTCGTATTTTTTTCACAAAACAACATTAGTATATGTGTGCATTTCAAAATTATTAGAAAGTTATATAGTTTACGAGTCATTTACTCTTTTTGGAGACTCACTCATGTAAGAAAATACGTAGTTACGTTATAACTGGCTTATAAATTATCCCAACAATTATTCATATGGGATGGCAAAAAAGAAAGTTTCAAAGTCTAAACTAGATACGGTTGATTCCTGCATTAGTGATTCTTCTCTCAGTATTTGGTGAAGGGAGAAAAAGTGATGCTTACTCAGTATTTAGTATAGTCAGTACAATGAAATTTTTTAAGATAGCATTTGGATTGATGGATTTAAATTTGTGTTTTAAATTTAAAATTCATGTATTTAAAATATTTTGTTTAGGTAATTTAAAAAATTCAAATGAAAAGAAGACATGAATTGAGATTTAATCGAAACAAAAAGTAAAAATTAAAAATGAAGAATTTATTTTTTTTAATTGATAAGAATTGATAAAAATATTATAGTCATAAAAGTATCAATAGTAAAAATTTAAAAAGAACAAGATACTTGAAATGATTAAAATTTTAAATGATTAGGGTGTAGAAGGAATTTAAAATTATAAAGAAATTATAATTTGCAGTGGATTTAATCCAAATCTTCTTTTTAATCCAAACACACCATTATTATTTAATATTTTATTCTATTCTGATCATGATTATTCAATGATGGATGTTTTTTAAAGCCTTATTTGTAGTATAGATATACAAGTCATTATTCATTAATATTAAGTGATCATATGGAATGCTTCTTGTCCTTAAAAAAATGGCATCGCTATTGTGGAGTTCAAACCACAAGCCGAGTGTAACGAGGGCCAGCATGATTGAACATAAAGGCCAAAAGGGTTTGGGCTGTGTTTCCAACATCGCCAACACAAATGGCCATCTTCCAACCCAATTTCGTCCAATCCACTAGTGTTTTTTTTTTTTCCGTGGTTTTAATATATCAAAAACACATCGATATAGGTACAATGACATTTTTCTTTATTTGATACAATTACTTACATTTTTCTAATATCACCCATATTTAAACTTATTAATTATGAGAGAGAATATAATATAAATTTAAATTTTTTTTATTTAAATATAAATAAAATCAAAAGTTTATTTTATTTTCTGGCAATGTTAATAACCTATAACTCACAGTTGTTTGGTTCTGTTGAGGTAGTTAGATGTGTTTTATAAAAGGAATCAAGAGAGTTATTTGTCTAATCTAAGTGGATTGTACAAAACCATATTTTTTAACACGATATTTTAAAAAAAAAATCTTGTAATATTTAAAGAAAGAAGCATATGGATATGTTTCTCTAGCCACGAGTGAGTGACTGCGGCGAGCCAGAAGAACATGATGATGAGGAGGTGCAAGTACGTGAAGATGGCGGTGGTCGGAGCTCCATATCCGACGAATGTAGATTTTGAGAAGTATGCATGGGAGCTTGGACCAGCTGCTCACGGGTTAAGAGGCCAATTTTATTCCATGACAATTGGTAAGCATGCCGCTTATATAGACGCACATGTAAATTAAATATTCACATCCAACGTAGTACTGTTACGTTGGTGTTAATTATGGATGTTAGGCAAGGGTGGTTTATATGGTAATCTGATTGTCTGCCACGTGGATTAATTAGGCAAACATTTTTTGATTACTCACAAATATTTTTGTATTGAAGGCAATTCTATTTAAAATACGGTTAGACATTAAATATAAGTATCTCTTTTAGTGAGGATTCAAATTTTGATTTGTCACATTACAAAGAACTAATCCTTTTCACTAAACTTTGGAAATAGGCAGAGGACGTACAATTCTGGCAAATTCAACCCACAAACAGGGTTTAAGTGGACACATTACACGCATACAAGTGCATTGATAAGGGGCAGAAAAAGAAGATGGGCATAATGGGGTAACCTGAACCTAAACCTGTTTAGAGATATACAAAATGGCGGAGTGATAATATATATAAATAACTGCTAGACCATGTTTCGAACGTGATTATACTTGCGCTACATAATATATATATATATATATATATATGTATGTATGTATGTATGTATGTATGTATGTATGTATATGTAGTGTGACATTTTTTTGGGAATTTTATGCACCTTTTTTATTCATTTAATTTTTATTTATACATCATCCTAAGTTCCATATCCATTCTTGGTTAATTGTTTTTGTTTGTTTCACATTGGGTATTATCATAGTCTATAGTCGTGAGACTACTAGTTCCTCCAGAAATCTGAAGATTATTTAAGGAATTATCATCTTTTGAGCAATGCTCTCCATACACACATTAAATCAAGAATCAAATTAAAAGAAGACGAGAGAGAAATAAATGGGACTAGAAAAGTGACATTCTTGATTGATATGAAGAGCTTATAATATAGATGAATTTAATAATGACTAATAAATATCCTAACAGTGTCTAATAAATACAAAATATTTCCTAAATTTAAATAGAATAAATCTTAATAGATAACAAATTTAAACAAAATAAATATTCATAAATAATATATCTTAACATAATCTGTTATTTAACAATTTCAAGTATAGATGCTAGCTCTAGCAAGGAAATGAGATTTGTTCTTAAGATCTCTTAGATCAGGTAGAGTTAGGAATTCGGGCTAAATTACGAGGCACATTGCCACAATCTAAACACTCATGTGACAATAATCCAAATATATAATAACAATGCATATTGACATAATACTAACAATTATGTGACAATGGCATAAATAACTATCATAACTTGTTACAAACTTAACAACCATGCGATGCATCGAATAAAAATATGCACAATCAATTCCCTTCATATATCCTCCTTATTTTCTCCAACTAAAATCATAAGCTATAATATCAATTAAAGCTCCGTTCATATGACTGGACTACCTAAGCTCATCAATTGTGAGGTGTGACCTAGCCAAATATCACTACACTCACTGTCAAACCACGGCTTTTGTAACATCCTCAATTGCAAATGTTGAATTTTAAAGTGTTAAAAGGGTAAATTAATAAAATTGAGTAATTAATAAATTAATGATGTTTTTGAACTATTAATGAGGTTATTAGATCATTGGATAACTTTAGAAGTAGACTAGATTGGTGTACTAGTGGACTAGGCATCAATTAAGGCCTGAAACTCATTTTGGGGTTAACTGTTCCATCCGCTATGGTGGATGTGCAAAAATATGATTTAATTAGATTGCACACATGTAAGGAAAACAGAGGAAGAAGATGAGGGAATGCAAAAATGTGACAGAGGAGGAGTTGAGGTCTGTTAGGGATGCATTGTATAGGTATTTTAGAGGCAATTTGAGCTAGTAACACCTTGGGGTAAGTGTTTTTTTCCTCTCTCTTTCCCTTACATTTGAATTTATGATGTTGTTGGCTAGGTTTACATTTTGTTCTCATTCTCCCTCAGATGAAGACCGAACCTATTAGCTTAGTTGAAGTCTTAGTAAGTTAAATCAAGTTTCTAAACCTTGATTTAAGGATTTTATAATGATTTGGAGCTTTGAGTTAGGGTTTAGACAACTCTAAGTGAATATTGAAAGATTGGGAGCAATATGGGGAGTGTAAACTCCAGGTTAAACAAATAATGTTACCCTTACTAATCCTTCCCAATCTCCTAACAATCAGTTATTCACAAATATGATAAAAATTTCACAAGTAGGGTCAACCGAGTTAAATAATTCACAAGTAACACCTTAATATTTCAACAATTGAAAAACCTCCAAACTTCTATTATGTTCAAGTTAGAATTTCAAAGTAGTGTGGAAGCTTGAAATTCTAATGGGACCTAAAACATTTGATTTAAAACACAAAGTTCTGAAAACTACAAAAAATTGTACATGCGTTGTGGCTAAATGTCATTGTGTCGTGGCTTATTCATTTCTGTACCATGCTTCGCAGTGTGAGGCACCATGTGCCATGGCATATTGTATAAAATTTGACAACAAACTATTGCTGTCATTTGACAACATAAGGACGAACTTTTGATGAGTCTCAAATCTCTATCTAATGTCCAATAGAGGTGATTTCAATGTTTACACGAAACTTTCTCATAGCTCCAGGCTCCAGCTAATGGCATAAGTTTCACATTCAAATTTATTTTCTATTAAGAGTTGGACACCCAAACTCATTTTCACAAAAACTCACAATAATGGTGTCTAAACTCACATATAAGTGCCAAAAGCCTACACCGACTACTTGACTACACTCAATGGACCTTAAAGGACTTATGCAACACCCATAACCATACATGTGCACATATAATGCAAATTTACCACTCAACCCAAAATTTCATGAAATATAAGGGGAAGGAAATCTTTGCCCCAACCATCTATTTTCATTTCAAAACATCTTAAAATACACATAACACTACTTGTACAAGTATTTTGGCCCTATACAAGATTTACAATTAAAACACATTAACCTAAGGCAACCTAAGGTACAAAATACATAAGTTGTACATCATAATAATGCAAGTAGCTAAAAAATAATCATGTAAATTTTAGTTGGCAAACTAACAACATTAATACACATAAAGTAAAGAGGCATACAAATAGGATTTACACCAAAATCCTAAGCCTCAGTGTGCTTTCCCCGATCTTAGTCCAATGAGCTAGGCCTTAAAAATATTAAAGATTGAGTGGTGAGTGCAACAACTTAATAACCAAGTTTTACTCAATCTATATAGTTGCATATCAATTAAAAAAAGATGCAATTGGCAATAAACATACATATAACACATGTAATAATTATAGCCTTAGTTCACAACACTAACAACCATGTGACTGGACCTATAGCATATATAATTCATTTTAGTAATACTGCACATCATGGGGTCACAAAAATACCAACCATGCACCCCTAACATACATCGAACTATAATAATAACAACCATGTGACTGGATCTAAATGCATGATTAAATATCAGCTTTATATCCTCCTATTACTTCTGACATGAAATTGATGGCTATTTAGTAGTTACATCCTTTACAGACTAACCTAACCTTTTACTTATAAAGAGCTACCGAGCTAGGGTCAACTCACTCACTTGTGTACCACAATTTTCTCTAATACTAACAATTATAGGGTGTCGTACCCTTAATTTAGCCTCCTCATGAATAGATGGAGACTAATTAGGTTTAAGTCCCTCATAGAACAAGTGAGACAGTTTTAAATCAACTATGGGACAAGGCTACTTCCTAATTTCAATGGTCGATACCAAGGGAAGCTCTCAATTCCAATGATCACTACCAATACCATGTGAATTTAACCATCTACTCCTCTCATTAGGCGAACTCCTGCTAATGATCATGGTATGCACAACTTACACATATTATGCATTCTAAACAATCATTTATCTCATATGAATTCATATTCTACTCCACATATCATGTATTATATATATCACATTCTTATCAAATCATATCATATTTGCACATCCTTATCATGAGTAATGGGAATAACACGCATATTATCATTCTAGGAAACACAAAATCATCATCACCTCGCCAAATTTGCATCAAGAATTCAAAACACTAACCATATTTCAAATCAATCACTTAACAAATAATTAATTATAATTTCAACTATACAAATTAAGTTTTTCCCAATTACCTCAAATATTTGAGAGGATAAAGGTTTACCCCTCATAATACTAACTTTCCAAGCTTCTTTCTTAAGCTCGAATGATGCTAAAATCAATAGTATACAATCACATTACAAGGATATCATTATTATCTCATTCTTAAAAATCTACTAATACTAAACTCCACAATTTCATTTTATCAACACCCTAAATTCACCACCCATTATACCCAATAGGTTTACTAAGCTCTATTGACCTACATTATCTCTAATAAGCCATTTTACTATCATTAATGAGCATCAAATACTTTTAACCACTTCCTAAATGTTAAATTTTGCATATTAATGACTCTCATAGGCCAACCACTCTTAAAAATCATTAATGTTAGGTTTAAATACCCTAACAATTTTCATTATATCTTTTTTAACTAATGGGTTAGGATCCATAATTCATGTGGACTGAAAATCAACATTATTACTTAAACCCTAACTCAGCTTCTCATAATAATGGAAGTAGAGGGAAGAAAGGGAGCACATTAGACTTACCTTAGGTGTTAGGAAGTTTCTTAATATCCTCAAAGGTTCCAATGTGCATGCCTTAATAGAGCGATTTTGTATTCTTCATTTTCTCCTTTTCTCCTCTTCTGTTTTTGCATGCATACTGAACTAGTTTATTCAAAATTTTTGCCATGCACACAGCATAAAGAGGCCTTTCCTCTTGAATATGTCTCTGTGCATCGTAGTGGATCATCCACACATTGCGGCATGTGGCATAGGAGACTTTTCTTCATTTTTTTCCCTCTTTGTCGAGATGGCCTGACTTTACTTTAAACTCATATTTTGGGCTGAAATCAAAGTCAAATACACTTATTAGACCTCTCTAACCACACACCTCACCAACTCACTGATTATCCTTATTAAGCTTAATTAATCATGCTTAAATTTTTAGGATGTTACAGGGAGTGTTTTGGTGTTGTTGATGTCTATAGATGCTAGATGAGGATAATGTCATGTATTTGGAATGTGGAATTTGGTAAGAGTGAGTTTGGGTAGTGTGTGTACCTAAATTTAGCCTAGAATATGGTTAACAAGAGTTGTAAAATTAATAATTAGTGTTTAATCTTATAAATTAAATATTGATTAAATATTATTGAGCTAGTGGACTCTTGAGAAGTAGTTAATTTTTCATGATAACCCTTTTAGTGATAAAAGGATTGAGGTAACTGAATAATTTAATCCTTTTACTTATGTATTTGAGTGGTTACGAGTTTTGCGAAAATGTATATAATCTATTATGAAAATTTTGATTTTTGTTTGAATGGTTGATGTTTTAGAAACTTCTGTGAAGTGGTATTGAACTAAAGTATTGTTATATGGTTAAAACCCATTTTATGTTTATTTGTAAATGATTGCAAAATTGAATTTAATTTGAAATATTAGTACTTGTTATATGAGTATTCCTGATAAGTAATATGAGTATGATTGAAATGATATAAACATAATCATTATCGTTTAGAGGTTCTAATATTGGAGTCACTTCAAATGCTTAAGCAGTGAAGAATGGTTAATGTGGGATCTCAAAAATGATGTTAGAAAAGAATACACAAACAGGTACCTTGGGATATATTGTTTGGATATCTAGTGTAATAGATAGTGTTATTAGAATTGAACCAGATAGTCCAATTAGTTGAATTGAAAACTGGTTCTAGATTTGGTGTGGTTACAACATAAAACCGTTCACTCTGTGAACTGGTCTCAAACTAGTTAAAATTAGTAGACAAACTGGTTGAGCCATTTTTGCTATTTTTAAAATTTTTTATTTTCTAAGATTTTAATTCATATTCTTAACTAAAATTTATGCATATTTGTGTCCAATGAAGTTTGATAAATGAAGAAAAATAAAAAAAAATGGAATAAATATGTATAGAATATGTATACATGTATATATTTTAAAGTTATAAATAATAAATTATGAAATAGTGTGTGTGTATAAATTGGATTTTAAATAATGGAATACTGATTGGTATTAGCTTTTTTATTTTATATTATTTTATTTGAAATTTTAAAGCGATCACCATCTCTTCTGTGTATATAGAGATATTATTAAACATGCCATAAGATCGCTTTTGTGTATAGGAATTGGCATGTGTCTATAATTTTGATGTTTGGAGAGGGTAATTTTTATGTTCATTTTCTAGCTTGAAATATTTATGAAAATTTACAAAGTTGTTATATTCTTCATCAACCACCCATTATATTAAGGTGCTGGATGATCAGTCTTCTTTTTTAATATATTTTAAATACAATCTTTTCATTTAATTATGAATTTTTAGGTATTGAACGCTTTGATTGATAAGACTTGTTAATATTATTGTTAATGATGAAATAACTCAATATCCGAACTCAAATTTTCAAAATTTAAATTTATAATTTTTTTATTTTATTATATATTAATTATTAAACTTAATTTTATCTAATACGAAATTTGGCGCATGATTCAAATCCACTGGCACTATCCCGCTCTAACACAACCCTTTTTCAATTTTGGCATCTTTAACAACTTTCTTCTTTTTGTCGGTAAAAAGACTCACTTTTCTTTTTTTTTTTTTAATATCTGACACCCCCACGTGATTTTGTCGTGGGTTTTTTTAAAAAAAAGAAAAAAAAAAACACAAAGCTGTCAGATCCGTAATACCAACTGGAAAGCTGGTTTGGTTATAAAATAAGAAAAATTATATTAAAATCTAACAAAAAAATTAATTAATTATTATAAAATTTATCAATAACTGACATGATTAACAACATAATGGGACCTGTATATAATTCTTTTTTATAAAATACTCCTCCAATAATTTTTATAAGTTATTTTTATCAATTTTATTAATATTAATATAAAAAATATCAAAAATAAAAGGGTGTATAATTTTAAATATATTTCTATAAAATTAATATTATATTACTTTTTTTCTTATGAAAAAGTAATTTTAAAAATATTTTTTAAATATTATTTAAAAAATTACACCAAACTTATAAATATGATTAAATAAATTTTTTAAAATAAATTTTATAAATAAAATTGGAGGAAGTAAATGATAAAAAGACGAATAAAGATGAAAATAAACCATAATGGTAACAATAAAATCATCAAAAGATCTGTATTTGTCTTCTATGATTTATTTTATAACGAAACCAGATTCGCGTTGTTAAAGAAATGAACAGCGACCCAATAAAACCAAAACAAACAATTATGATGATGATGATATAATCAAAAGAGATCTCTTTTCTCTCACAATAATTTAAAAAAATTTAATATGTAATTTAAATTTTAAATTATAAATAAAAAAATTAATTTTTTAATCCTTCAATTTTTAATTCACTTGTAATTTAGTCTCTCAATTATAACTTGCTGCGACTCAATCCCTCAACTTTGATTCACCTATAATTTGATCCTTATTTTTTATTTTTCATCAAATAAGAGGGATAAAAAAATGCTCATTTATTATTCTAAAATACCCTCCTTTTGTTCATTGATATGAGATATAAGCTAACATAAAAAAAATTAACAAAAGTTTAAAGATTAATTTGTAAGTGATTTAAAAGTTGAAGGACTGAGTCATAGGCGAGTCATAGTTGAGAGATTGAATCATAATGAATCATAATTGAGGGACTGAGTTATAAGTAAATTAAAAGTTGAAGGACTAAAAGATCAATTTTTTCATTCTAAATTCAGAAATTATTTAAATCTTAAACTTTTAAAAGATATATTTTAAAGTTTAAATAATTAAAATTTAGATAATTTCGCTCCTATCGTTAAGTTTGGAGAAACGTTTATCAAATTAGAGCTTAATGTATGAATTTATATAAATGTAGGTTTTAAATTGTACTTTTTAAAAATTTAAAATTTAAATCATTCATAAACTTATAATTTAGGATTCAAATTATACATTAACTCTTAAAAAAAAATTAGAGGATTATCTTTTCACTCAACTAGTGGGTCATCATTGCTGATTTTTTTCCCATTTGCACTCAACGAATGTGTCAAACGTGCATTTGTGCGGGGTTATAATTTTATAAACAGGGACCAAATAATGTAATTATTCATTTATTTATAAAGACACCTTTCAAATAAATAATGCAATTATTTATTTCAAAAATGCAACACACTCCCTGCTCCTCCTCCTTTCGGCTCTCACCAGCTTCGAACAATTAAAAATTTCTTTAATTAATTAAAAATTAATCTCTTTTTAATTGATCTAGAGAAATTTTCATGTGGCTATTAATTTCTCAGGAAAAATTAATCTTTTAATTACTATGGCTTTAAATCAATTAAAAATTATTTTTTTAACTAGATGTAACTCAATATAAAGAAGAGCTTTCTGAAAATTCACTCATGTTTTGACTCATTAACACCTTAATCTTTGAACTTATATTGAATACAATTTAGCCCGTACAACTTTAATCAACATAGGTGCCTAATTAATGTTCAAGAAATAACTTTTTTTTTTCAAATTAGAAAAGGAGATGATCCAAGAAGGATCTGTTATTACAAATGTGAATCTTATTAACGCCTAAAGTAATATATTGCAAAAGCTTTTTCAAGTCGTTCGGCAGAGTTCAAATTTTCACTAAGTCATGTATAAATAAAGTTAAAATTATAGGATTAAGTTGCATCGAGATAGAGTTCATTAATTGAATTTTCACTAAGTCATGTATAAATAAAATATTATAGTTTTAAATTTTTTAGATCAAATATTAATAGTTGAAATTTATTTATATATACTTTATGTAAAATTAAAATAATAATTTTATCAAATATTAAGTTTACTATAAAAAATAGTGAATTAGAGATAGAACTAAGCAACGGAATAAATATTTATCGCTAAAATTCTATCATTATTCCATTAGTTATTTGTGAAAAATAATTTATTGATGAAAAATTTTGTCACTAATTTTAAGGATGTTTTATTTCAATTTATTGATAGAATTTGCAATGAAAAATTCTATCATAAAGCTTTCTGTCATAATTTCATCACTAATTCATCACAAATTATTTTTACTTTAATTTTATTATTTATAATATATGTTTATATACAATTTATTTATTAATTTATTATTATGTTATAAATAAATAATTTAAAAATTATAATTTAAACTAATTTATTATTTTAAACTATTTGTATATTATTAATAATGATTTAAATTGTATACTTAATCATTCTTATTTAAAAAATTAATTTAATTATATATTATATAAATAAAAATTATAGTATAATATATAATGATAGCAAATATTTTTCAATTTAATATTAATTTATTTTCAAAAATAATTTTCAAAAAATAAAATATAGTAGAAATAATTATTATATATAAATTAATTTTGCCATATTAATAAATAAATATAATGTTAACAATAAGTAAATTTAATTATTATATTTAATAATAATTTAAATTTAAATAATATATTTATTAATATATGTGTGTGTGGTTAATTATTATATATTTAATTTATCAATTACAACTGAAGATTCTGTTTGGCTTAATTGGAAATAAGATGGATGCAAAGGCACTAAGAAATGTAAGGTTGCGAGTTTGAGCTTGGCCAAAGCACAATTGAAGGTGAAAATATTTGACATAGTAGTAACAAATGATATGGTGGTTAGGCAGTTGTGAGGTGACATTGGTTTATCAGGTGACATGATAATAATATTTTGGTCTACCTAAAAATTAATGATGGAATAAGTCTGTTGAAAAAGTTGCGACTGAATGTATTCCATTGTCAAGTCAAAATACCTTATCCTTATTTAGTAACAAAAAATTTTCGTCCTAATTAGCAATAGAATTGCAAATTTCTTTGCTAACAAATTAGTGATGATAGTTTTACTGATGAAAATATTCTGTCGATAATTCATTTAGTGATAGAATTTTCACTAGTTTTTCATTGCTAATCAATTGTTTTTTTTTTTTTGTAGTTGTTAGAATCGTTGAAAGCTTTGATTTAACAGTGATGAAGGAAAAAGGAAGGAGAGGATAGGCCCTTCTCTTGGACTAACAACAATTAGTCTATGCAAACAAAAATAACGGATTTTATTCTTTTTGGTAGAATAAAGTTTTGGTGAATTGGATTCTAGGAGTTTACCAAGGTCAAAATACATCTTCAAATTCAATGAATACTTAAAAATGTACTTATGGATTGTCCATCAATAAAATTTTTATAATGACAATGGAATTTGATACCATAACTTTTATGAGTTATGAGTCCAATTTTTATAAGTTTGATTAACCTTTATTAGTAGGATTTTATTTTTTTTATTATAGTATAGCCATGGGGACCAATTCAAAAAACAGTTTACGAATATAGGAAAAACTTTAAAACAATTTAAATTTAAACTATAAGAAATTGAAATTTTTTGTTTATGTCAATATTAAATTACTAATTGATAATTGTCATGACGGCCAATGAATATAGTAAATAAGTGGAGGAAAAGCTAGAATCTTGGGTTGGAAGGTAATGGCAAAGTCAAGATCTTGGGATAAGAAAATTTTTTTTATTTTTTTTAAATTTACTATTTTTCTTTCCTTCTTTCTCTCTCTTTCTTTCTTAATTTAACCTTCAGTTAGAGATTTGTAAGGATGATGAGTTAACAAAAAATATTCAACAAGTTTACTTTTGAAGCTTTGAATTTTCATTTTTATTATTTTTTTTACTAGTATTCGAGATGAGGGTGACAAAAATCTAATTTAGTCAAATTAAGTTTTTTTCCTTTTTTTAAAGAATTAATAAATAATATTGATATTTAGTTATGGTAAAATTATGTGTTAATATTCATAAAACTTCAAGTTAAAAATTAAATTTTAAGTTTAGGCTAAAAATTAAAATTGAAATGAGTTTAAAGTTTAAAATATTAAAATAAAGGTGTAAATTGTAAGAAAGAGAGGGTTTAAATTGTAAAATACAAAAACTATATCCCATTCATGTCATTTTTTTTTCCCCAAATTAGGGAGCAGATGCCCCTCAACACGAGCCTTGGCTACCGTCGATGGACCCCATCCCCAGGAGGCAATAACATCATAACATGGCCCTCTTATCACCAAGACGTGTTTTGTTCCTCCACTCGAGTTCATTTCATCTTTTTCTGTATTTGTTTTACACTAAGTCATCAAAATTTAATCAAAAGATCTCGAGAAGAAGCAAAATAATTAGAAATGGGAAATCTTATTAAACGCCAGCACCCGTGCTTCAAAATTAAAGAGGTTTTACTTTTGCATCTAAAAATTGGGGGGAAATTAAATATATTTTAAAAAATTAAGTATATATAATTTTAACATAACAATTAGGTATGATTTCTTTTATTACTAAGTTATATAATTTTGTTACAAATATTAATATAAAAGTAAAATAAATTTATTATTTAAAATTTATTTTTTAATTAGATAAAAAATAAAATTTTCTGTTGCTAACATGTTCTTAGTGAAAAAAATTAATTATCAAAATTAAAAATCGCTAACAATTCTTCTTAATATCATTTAAATTAGGTTTACATCTTATTTCGTCAGATTAATACACCATATTGCTTATATATAAGCACTCACCCTTCAATAAGTTTCCATAATATCTCTCTTAAAAAAACAAGATATTTTTTAAAAGTTTGAATGTTTGAAAATGTAATAAATATTTAATGTTTCAAAGTATAATTAATGTATTATTTTTAAAAGTACCCTAATAAATAAATTATTTTATATTTATTTTAAAGTAAAATATTTTATTAAATAAAAATAAATATAAAAAGATAACATTAATTTAAAAATAAATAATTATTTTATTAATGGTGTGATTTGATTAAAAATAATAGCATAGCATCGCTTTTGGGGGACCCAAATAATATAGCAACCTTATCACTTGTCAGCAGGAAATCAGAAATTAGAGGACCACAATTATCCTCCCAATTTTGCCAGATTGGGATGTGATGAATAACTTAAAATTACTCAATGAATTTCTGAATTATATTCATTAAATTTTATAAATATTTAAAAATTATAAAAATATATTTTTTAAAAAATTTAAAATATTTTTTATGATCAAAGAACTCTTTACATATACGGTTTTCTTAAAAAAATTAAAAATTAAAAATTGATATTTTTTAACATTATTAGATAAATTTTTTTATAGTTATCCGATTAAATTCAACCGTTGGTGTCGGTTATAGAATAAGTGGACTTACAACACTCGTCAGATTTTGAACCCTAATTTCACCACTGTACTGTTAAATAATAACGCCATTTTAATTTCCTTCCTCTCTCTATTATATATATCTTCAACTTGTTTCTTCAGTTCCCATTTAACATCAACATTCATATCCATTCGTCCTTCTCCTTTTGGCGGATACAAGAGACAGAGAATACTCGTGTATATTTCAATCTGATCTATAGGTTTGGTTTTTTGTTTTCTTGAAGTGATGATTTAGTTCGACACTCTTGTATTTGCAGGTAAGTTCTGAGTCAATGAAGGACACTACCATCTCCACGACCACCATTTACAGTGCTGAGTCTGAAGCTGAACCCTTCAAGATCTTCATAGGATACGACTCTCGCGAAGACATAGCCTACGAGGTATGTCGCTACTCTATCCTTAAACGCGCCTCCATTCCCGTGCACATCACGCCCCTCAAGCTCTCCGATCTGAGACCTCAAGGTCTGTACTGGCGCGAACGAGGCAAACTCGAAAGCACTGAGTTCTCTTTCTCTCGCTTCTTAACCCCACACTTAGCCAATTTCCATGGCTGGGCTCTCTTCATCGACTGTGACTTCCTCTTCCTCTCCGACATCAAAAACCTCGTTGACCTCGTCGACCACAAGTACGCTGTCATGTGTGTCCACCATGATTACACTCCGACGGAGGCGACGAAGATGGACGGCGTTGTCCAGACGGTGTATCCGAGGAAGAACTGGTCGTCCATGGTTCTGTACAACTGTGGACATCCTAAGAACAAGGTTTTGAGTCCGCAGGTCGTAAATACCCAAACAGGGTCTTATCTGCACAGGTTTCAGTGGCTTGAGGATGATGAAATTGGGAGTGTTCCGTTTGTGTGGAACTTTCTGGTTGGTCATAATAAGGTTGATGAAAGTGATGTGAAGAACAGTTTTCCTAAAGCTGTTCACTACACACTTGGGGGTCCTTGGTTTGAGGATTATAAGGACTGCGAGTTTGGGGACTTGTGGGTGAAGGAGATGGAAGAGTACAAGAAGAGTGTATGAGTTAATTAATCAGGGTCGAATATTAAGAAGGAGTTTCATCAGATTAATTTGAAAGCAGATTATATAATCCATATCATGTACTTTAATTCTGGATTTGGGATCTACCAGGCTATCTGGATTTGGGATCTACCAGGCTATCACTGCCAGTGTCTGTCTGCATGTGTGTTTGTGATTGAGAGAGAGAGAGAGATAATCGTTATGTTTGAATAAAGTTAGTCTGTCGTGTGTAAGTGGACTGATGGTACGTACTTTCCATAAATAGAGTGTTTTTTACTGGCATTCATAAATGAAAATTGGACCAATCATAAAAAATTTGTTTTTTTAACCATTGATTAAGTGTCGATTTGAATTTTAGTTTACATACCACAAAAGTATATTTAAATATTTAACTATTTGTTGAATTTAATAAAAGCACATTTTAAATATGATTTAAATGTACTTTTAATAATTATCCAACCATGTATTTAAGATGCAAATTTAAAAATTGCAAAATTGCTAGGTATTATTAAGAGAATGACAATTGAAGATCCTGTAAGAAAATTGATATAAAATAAAAACCTTTGAATTATAAATTCTTGAAGTTTCAATTGTAAATTCCTGATATTTTAATTGTAAAAGATCTCTAATATTTTTCAAGGGCTCTTATTTGTCATTCTCCCAGGTATTATTTATTCAAGGTCTTCGCCTATGCTTGGAAAATGGGTTGAGGAAGGTTGATATTTTCTCTGACTGCATTGAAGCAGTTAATTTCTTAGCTAGGGAAATGTGACCGCGACATCATCGAAAATGCAAGATTGTTACATCATAGAGTGGTATTTTGTGGTTTGTCATCGACGTAGAGATTGTAATGTAATTGCGAATCTTTTAGCTAGAGTGGCCTGGCAGGTAGATATATAAGAGGATAAGTTTTATATCTTTGATCATTTAACTGTGATGGTTTGCACTTAATTTATAATCTCGTTTGATTTAGTAATGCATTTTCCTGTTTTTATTAAAAAAGAAAAGAATGTAATTAATGAAAACTAAATTTTATAGATATAAAAAAAAAAAGAAACAAGTAACTAGTAAGCGATTAATATCTAACAAATCTGAATCCAAATTTTGCTCTAATGTGAGAGAAAGAATTTACTAGATAATGTAAATTTATTTAATGAATTCGCTCTAAATTATTTTATCTTAATATGATTAAGTAGATTTTGTCTTCTTTAAGATTCAAAATATTTTTATTACTTTAATATTAACGTCAGCTTCAAGTGCCCGTTTCTTCAAGGTTTTTTTTTAATTACCTATTTCTTTGAAAAAAAATCTATTTTTTCTGATTCTCGCAGAAGCACGTCCATTCGAAAATTTTAAGATTCTTAAAATACTCTTAAACATGCACCACGTGTGCGTCAATAATTATTTTCTGTGAGTGAGATTTTGAAAAAGGAGTATAACGCTGAAATCCTAAAACAAAGAATTTGTAAAAGTTAGGTCCCTAACAATTTTTTTTAAAAAAAATTAATGCAAATATTGATTTAAATAATTATAAATTTTAAATTTTAAATTGTAAATGAAAGATTTAAATTTTAAATATAATTCTCAGTTTGTAATTGCAAGTCTTGCTTGTAGCTATATATCAGAATCAATATTTATAAGTTATTTTTAAAATATTTTATCCAAATTGAACAGTCATAAATTTTTATTTTAGAATTTTATTATCCTTTAAAAAAAAAAAACAGAGAGTGTGACAATGACAGCAGATTGAATTAGGCTTTTTCAGCTCTCCCTAACATGGAAGTACCGGTTGACAGTTAATGCTAGACCAGTTAATTAATGTGTGTGTGAGAGATATTTATGCATATATATAGTCATATACAAAACAACGTCATTATATTTGTGAATTTTTATTCCCAATTTCTTTATATATATTTCCTGTGTAGCTCACATTAAGAATATGTAGAATTTGGGATACAAGACTTTTCTTTATATCATCATGGGTGGGACGACGACACCACTTGGACATGTCAAGGCATATCAATAAGTGCATCTTGCTCATCTTTGGCATTGAGAAAGGGCCCTACCCTATCTAACTTTCCTCACATGCAACTCTACTATCACTTCAAAAAATATAATTTTTGGGGATAACTTTTAGTGGTGTCTAAAAAAATCACCGCCAAAAGTTGATTTGTCGCTATCAAAAGTATTTTTATAAAAAATAAATTAAAAATTAAAAATAATTAATATAATTTATTTTTGACGACGACATTTGTGCCACCAAAAACATTTTTATAAAAAATAATTTAAAAATTAAAAAATAATTAATATAATTTACTTTTGGCGGCGGCAAATTGTCGCCACCAAAAATATTTTTATAAAAAATAAATTAAAAATTAAAAATAATTAATATAATTTACTTTTGGCGGCGAAATTTGTTACCACCAAAAGTATTTTTATAAAAAATAATTTAAAAATTTAAAAATAATTAATATAATTTATTTTTGGTGGCGACAAATTGTCGCCACCAAAGATATTTTTATAAAAAATAAATTAAAAATTAAAAATAATTAATATAATTTATTTTTGGCGGCCACAGTAGTTGCCACCAAAAGCATTTTTATAAAAAATAATTTAAAAATTAAAAAATAATTAATATAATTTACTTTTGGCTAGTATTTTTATAAAAAATAATTTAAAAATTAAAAAATAATTAAATAAAATTATTTAAAATATATTTATGAAATTAAATTTCTTATTTTATGTATAGAATTAGAAATAAATTATATATAGAAATGTGAAATAAAAAAATAATATTTAAAGTGTGCTAAGTTTAATTATTAAATTTTTTTAATTTTATATTATTCATAATTATTTTTTAGACATATATAGCTCATATTTTTTTTAAGAATTATGTTATTAAGCTAGTATTTTAATATGATAAATTTAAATCTTAATGGGTTATTACTTCAATTATAATTAGTTTAAGTTATATATAAATTATTATTTACAATCAAATACATAAATGGCATTAGGAAGTTAAAGTTGTACAAACATCATAAGATGTTAATGATATTATAGACTACTTAATATATTATGTACTTTATGCTTAGCTTGATATATATATAGTATTTACTTCTTCTACTGAGCTCTAATGACTTTTGGACACTGATTTCATGTAATTCCTCCTAGTATATTTAGGTTTTCATTGCTATAATAACATTTTATACTAAGAATAATATGAATAACTACTCAAATCCACCTTTCTATAAGATTGAAGATGATTAGATGTTAACTAGATTGATCATACAGAGATTCTTGTAATTATCATATATTGCAAAAGTTATTAGTATTCATTTTCAAAATTATTCAAAATGACTATTAACAAAATTTATGTGGTTAAAATTAATTTTTTATTAAAATAATTTTTTAAGATATTGAAAAATTATCTATAAAATATATTTTTATTAAAAAAGGGGGAAATATTTAGCTATTTTGAGAGAGGATAAAAATTTAATCATTTAGTTTATCAATTTTTTAGAAAAATATGGAGAAGAAAAAAGTAAAAGATACTTAACATAAAATAATATAATACATATTTATAAATAAATTATATACTTAATAATTTTCATCTAAAAAATAAAAATATAATTTAAAAATTTATTACAATGTATATAAGAATATTATTTTAATATTTAAAAATTGTTTATTTTAAGTTCATTTTCCTAAAAAAAATAATATTGATTGGTAAAAAATAATATTTTATTAAAATTATAATTTAAATATTCATATAAATCATTTTTTCATATTAATAATTAAAAATAAATTATAATATATGGATATCTTTTTAATCATATATTATTTGATATATGTGTATACCATTACATAATATATATTTAATTTCGCATATAATAATTGCATGTACATTTCAGTTCAACTGGCAAAGAAGGAAGGTTTAAGGCTTGGAGGAGGGAGAGGTCAAGGGTTCAAATCTTGACTTTGTCATATTTCACAACAAATATGTGACATGGCGAATGGTGGTGACATGGCACGTGAGGTTTGTTTGAGAAGGCACACACGTGACAAGTGATGTGGCATGAGCTGGTGGCGGTGGCACATGAGGTAGCTTGATGGGGTATACACGTGGCAGGTGACGTGGCGCGAGATGGTGATGTAGCACATGAGGTGGCTTGAGGAAGTGCACATGTGTCATGTGACATGGCATGAGATGGCTAGGTGATGTGGCATTATCTATTGAACACATGGACTGTGACATGGCATAATCTATTGGATATATGGTAGGTGACGTGGCATCACTTAATGCACACGTGGCAGAGTGATGTGGCGTAAAATAAATTATTATTTCTTAAAAAAAGTTTTGGCGGCGACAAATTGTCGCCGCTAAAAGTCTTTTTGTCGGCGACATTTATTGTCGCTAAAAAGACTTTTGGCGGAGACATTTGTCATTGCTAAAAGTATACTTTTGGTGGCGACAAATATTGTCGTCGACAAAAACTATTAGCGACGGTTGTTATAGCGACGATTTTTAGCGACAGAAAGTCACCGCTAAAAACTTTTAGCGGCGACTTTTGAACTTTTGGCGGCGACAAAAGCAAAATTTTTTGTAGTGTATATAGCGATCGATTGGCAAAAAGTTGAACTTTGTGCTTTGAAATTGAAATACTATTGCGTATTAATATTAAAAATGCTCAAAATATATTAAACCAAACAAATCATAACACTTTGGCTTTCTCTTCAAATAATATGGAAATATTTAAATCAAGCTAAACCAAATTTCATACACCATACTAGTTACATATGTAAACTCAGTAACGAAACATCACTGCGTAGTTCAAAAATAAGTTGTATATAACTCAACCTTAGATTATATGGTTTGTTTATATATATTTGAAAGATAAAGGCTGGGTTTGGTTTAGGACTTTAGGTAAGCGATAATATCGTTAGTTAAGTTAAAGCAATTTGTGTACACTTTCAAACCAAACCAAATCCAGCGAAATGAATTGGCGAAGAGTTGGGTTTATTGTGTGGTTGAGAGATTAATGAATAAGACGTTCCCACCAGTCAGACCCATTAGTAGTTGCAGTGTGTGTGTGTGTGTACATGTTAGGTTACAATTGGGCACATATTGAGTGCTTGAGCTGGACTGTCACTTGGTGGGGAAGGCAATAAACATATAGGCCTTTCATCGATCGCCATCATCACAGTGAAGACAACTTGTATCCACTCATCTTGTAACTATCATTAATGAAAATATTAATCAGGGTCGTTGGAGGAAATTTATATCAATTAAGAATTATTTATTATCAAAACTTGAATTGATACTTATTGATGTTAACAATATCTATTTAAATTTTAATAATAACTCATTCTAAATTAATAACAGGCTATTTGAATTTGTTTTTCATTTGAGTTTTGATAACTGATTTTTAATAGATATAAATTTTTTCAGTGGTCCTTGGTTGCTACTTTCTCATGATTTATTTGTCTCTACCTATAAAAATCATGTGTCTCTGATAATTCCTGTTAAGCCGTGAAGAAAAATGGAGGGAGCACCGCAAAGGCAGGAAATGTCCTACGCTGATCACTTTCAAAAGCGTCGTGAAGAGAAAGGCTGTCTCTATGCTTGGTCTCTCTACACTTAGCTTCTCTCTGTCTCTCTCTCTCTCTCTATACATATATATATATATATATATATCATGCTTCTTTATATATCATTCTTTCTCTCTGTTTATTTTTGTACGAAGTTTCAAAACTCTGAGCAATAAGTTTGATTTGGTTTGATGTTAGTTTGTTCGCACTGTTCTGCTGCTTTTGCTGCTATGAGAGTTGCGAGTGCTGTGTGGAAAGCGTCTGTTGCTGCTGCTGATATATATATATATATATATATATATTCTTTATTGTTACTGAACTGAAGAAGATAATGAAAGACTTTCATCTGGTGAATTATGTAACCGATTTATGCTTCATCGTGTAATTATTATTCAAGGAATATAATACACACACACACACACACACATATATATGTATATATATATTGCAGGCATGTAACTGAATTTCCAATTTGTCTTTGTGGGTTTTTGGCCAATTATATATGTCCTTTTATATTTGTGTTGCTGATCATGAAAGAGTATTAAGTAATTTACTTTATGCTCAGACAACATTGTTTATTGAAATGATCGTTCTATAATCGAAATATTATTTGGCCCTAGAAAAATAAAATAATTCTTTCAAATGTCAAGGAAACTTGGATATGTGTGATCTCTCTGTTTTTCTTTTTTAATTTTTTTGGGTGCAGAGGGTATGTGTTACTGTGATCTTTGTTACTCCTACTTCAACCTGTTAACAAGTGAAGAAATAATTGACATGGAAAAATAATATTCATTAACTATGAAAGAGCAATATATAACAATCACAATAAACTATTTTGTAGTGTAACACTAATCAATTTCATCAACCCATCCAAGTTCCGATACTTTCTTGACGGATGATGAACCACCCCCAAACTTACAAGGTGATTATAATTTATAAGGTGATCGACAATGAGACTAACATTCCAAAAACTCTCTACACATGTATGAAGTGAATGACTCTTTATATAGACTAGAGCTTTACAGATGTGGGAGAAATTCTAACAACTAACTCAACTGGCTAACCGATATTCCAACCCAACTGAAAACACTTAGCCCACGTTTGTTGATTAGAACGAAATGAAGGAGGGAAAAATGTAAAAATATTCTTAGTCAAACTTTAATTTAACGGTCAACGTTTGTCATTTGTAACAGTGAGGGTGAAAATGCTTTGTTTTTGAAACTTCTAGAGCAAAAATGCTTTCAAAAAATGTTTAGAATGACAAACATTCCTAGAGAAAAAGTTCTGAACCATTTTTGTCTTTTAACCCTTTATAATATACTAATATCTATTATTTTATAATATATTTTTGGAGGTAATTAAAAATAAAATTTTATTAATGATAATTATTTAAATATAATCCTTCATTATTTCATCCCTTAAATTAATATCTTTCTCTCATTTTTATTAATGAATGATAATTTTAAAAGTTTATAGAAAAATTAATGAGTTTTATTAGTATATGTAATTTTATAAAAAAATTATAAATGCAGACAAAGAATATAAATTAATAAAATGAATTCTGGCAAAAACATTTCATAAAATTAATTTCATTATTTGGGATAATTAATTTTGTTATTTGAGTATTTACTTTTGGACCTCTACTAATTCTCCTTAAAATTAATTATAACCCCTCACTGAACACTATCTAGTAATAAGAAGCAGTGGCTCAATTTTTCTCCGTTGATGAACTGGCATTCCACACTCCGTTGTATGCCACCTGTTGTCAACCTTGTGTGGTTATTCTCGTGCTGGTAGTGAAGAAGATCCAAACACTAGGGATTTCCCAAAACCCAGTGAGATTGATTCAATTTGGCTTCGATTCTAGATTTAAATTTGTTCCTTGCGTGATTGTTCTTGCTTTGTTTTTTTTTTTTTAAATTTGGCGTTGAATCTGGTATGGTTGTGTAATCTCATCCAGCTGCACTATCAAAAGGGGGCAGAGTGCAAATAGTATTTCAACTCACAACAAAGTTCATATTTTTATGGTGCCAGTGTTCTATCATGTCTGAGGAGATAGGTTGTTGGTCTATCTATGATGCTGTTTTATCATGATAGTGTTCTTTCTGCTACTAATTCATATTTATTAATGTTAAATTAGGTTTGCCATTGTAAAAGAATTAGCATATTTTATTGATTCATGCTTATTGTTGCAGTTGTACGTTTTGATTTGGTTATGTATGCATTTTTTTAAGATTATGAAATGAACTGAACAATGTTATGCTCTTGCAAATCTATTATCTAATTATGTGTATGTTTTTGGTTTAATTGTACTAGATGAGATTGGCAATGCATAGATTTATGTTGGTTTGCCAAATGTTGATGCAATACTTCAATATTGGTTTATTGATACTTGGAAATGGAATTGTGCTATAGTTCAACTCGTGTGCTTTTGTACGGTATTATATGACTCTTATGTCTAATAAGAAAAAAATAGGTTATAGTACGAGTTTGAGGAGAGAAAGAATATGCATTATATCCCTTTGTTTGATGACAAGGGCCCTGTTCTTTGTCGATGTTGCCTAATTGTTTACATTATGCTATCATTATGGGGCTTAAGTATCTATAAGAGAAAACCTATATAGCATTGCGTCTTTACCATTGCTATCTGTTCATATTGATTTGTGTTTTTCCTAACATCTGACTAGTTTGATCCTGTAGCATATGTTTGTAAAGAGTAGTCATTCTTTGTAGTCATTGATCAAAGCTTATGACTTTATTACCTAATAGTTGTGGACTCTTCATTGGCTACAAATAAAAGGATGGTTTTCTAGATGTACAATATACGCAGTGCCATTTCTTCTAGTTTCATATTTTGTAAATGTTTTACTATGCAGCAATTTGACTGGTCATGGTCATGTTTTTATTAAGAGCATTAGGAAGGATACTATTAACTACTGCTAGGTTAGAAACTTCTGCCTCTTTTGCTGCAGCTGTCAATGCTACCAGGGAAAGATATAACCCTATTCAGGAGTTCTTTCAGGCAAATGATGACAAGCTTGTTGTTTATGGTATACACCTATTCATTGCTTTAGTTTTTCCTGCTAGTCTTTTCTTGTTTGATTTTGTTTATGGATATAAGACGTATGAATGGAAGAGAATGGGGTTAAAGCTATTTTTGGTATAATGAATGTTAGTTTTGGAAAGGAAAAGGGAATGCTAATGTGAGTAGAAATGACTCTCGTACCTTTACTAAAAAAGGGAACAAAAATTGTTGAGTAATGATAATAAGGTATAATAGATATTGTATTCGGAAAGTAATCTTGTTTTTTGCACACTCATGTTCCAATTCTCATTCCTCTCACTTTTACCATGTGCCTAACATAGCATGAATGGAATGTTGGAAATATTTAAGGGGTTTGAACAATCTTCCATGGGACGTTAAAATAAGTTCAACTTTATTTTTCTCTATAATTTATAGATATAGATGCAACTGTGGACTGGGATAAAAACATGCTCCACGTTAGTTGTACAACCTAGGTATATGTATGAGTATATGCCCTAATTGGATTTATGCATGGCTTCATGTGATGTGAGATGTATCCTCTTTATTGTCTTTAATATCACATCAATGTTTTTGGATGGGTATCAACTAGCGCATCAAGCCTCTTTTTTTTGCGGGGTTGTTAGATATTAGCCTTTTGGCCACCCTCATAGTTTAAAGGGTCTTATCTAATTCTCCCATGATTTATTTCATTACCATTTGATTGAATTTGTGGTATTTCAGGTCTTAATTTTGATCATAATAATCTTCAATTGAACTGTGGTATTTCTGGTCTTAATTTTAATCAGAATAATTATGTGAAGATTATTATAATGAACAATTTAATTATTGAAAATGTATTGAAAGTGTCATTATAAATCTTAATTCATCGTCTTTTAATAGTAGGTTAAGTTGACATTTCAAGGTTTAAAATATTGCTTAATATTGGCAATAGCTTCAGGAAATTATGGAGATTTTTGAAACATTCTGAAATATACATTTGACAATGAAATGATACTCATGTGATTGCAAAATAATGTAGGTTGGATAAATGATTGTTGAACAAATCACTGTTGTATTTAACAATTTAATCCCAAGAGGGATAACGAATTTTGGATCAATCCACAAGGATAAACTATAATGTATCCCACCCTTTTTTTGGAATGATAAGTTCAAAATTATTTTAAGTGAAGTTCACTTTTCTCAGACATTAGACATCACTACTCTCTTACTTATTAAAGTGGTTCTAGCTATTACCAAAAAACTTTTCTTCTAAATTCAAGCTCTTTTGATTATTTATTATCACAAGGTCGGAGCTGGAAGGCCTCTAAGCTGCATCTCAAGTCTTAGGATGACCTTCACAAATTGTGGTTCGTGTTGTTGAAGGAAAAAAACATGTTGATGATTCAACATCGGATGCTTCATGCACAAAATCTATGCTTTCCTAACACAGAGCGCACCCTTAAGGTATTACTATATACTTCAAATCCCTACATTTATTTAGCTTTTCAAATAACTTGCCAATAACCTTTGGTTTCATAAATGATTTGTTTATAGCACTATAGCTAAATCATCTTTGATTCTTGTTGATTTGTGTTAAATCAGGTGAGAAAGTCAATGTTACACGTTACTGCTATTTAAGGGCTTTATTGTCTTGATGTTGATATGTCATTATTATCTTTTTATGTTGCTATATTCTAGGGTAGTTATTGCCAATGTAGGACCATAGCTTTTGGGGCACGTACTTAAGTTTAGGGTATGTCATTTATCCTACTTGCTCATTACGTGGTGTGAATGAAATCAGTCTCTTTGCTCCCTTCTCTTTCTCTCTTAACAGTCAGTACGTTATGTCAAGTAAGAGAGCAATTGATGAGGCAGAGCCTAAGAGGAATTCAATTTGATGACTTGCAAGGTATTTGCACCTAAAGAATTATCATCCGTATTGATGCAATAAAATGCTGCTTTGAGGTTGTAAGATTGCTTACTCAAGGGGTCTAATTGTTTAGAAAATAGTATTTTGAAGACTTTTATTGGCCTATTTATGGATTCATGTTTGATTTTCTGTAATACCCTAATTTTCTTTTCAAAACAATTTAATTCAACCATAGTAGAAAAGTGTCTACCATGGTAAACAGAAGTCAACTTATCTTTTAAAACAATTTAACTCAACCATGGTAGAAGTGTCTACAATAATAAACAGAAGTCAACGTATCTTATTTTTTTTAAAATAATTTTATAATTTAAAACACTATCATGATAGGAAATGATAAAACATAATCTTATAAAATATTTTACCTTTTAAAATAACTACCACAGTAGAAAAGATTAAACTAGAGAAATAAGTACTATTATGGTAAATAGAATTTAACTCCTTAAATTGTCATTTCTACAAATTGGGATCACAAGAAATTAAAAATAAAATAAATCTGAAAGGCCCAAAAAATTTTCTTTTCAAAATATACAAATCAATTTCATACAATTAATACACATCTATAACCATAATTTGGTTATAGCCACCCAACACATTTTATATCAATAAATTCAATATAAAAACATTTAATAATTGGTTTAAGCTTGCATAATACAACATCTCAAATAAATTTTTACCTCTCATGTGCCATTAGACTAAAATCACATTTTTCAATCCTTATATTCTTAACAAGTGCAAACCATAGACCAACAATTAAAATAAATAACTTAATCAATTTTCAAAACAAACCAATTATTTAGCCTTATAATCATGCCATTTCAAATAATTCAAAACAAATCAGATATCATAATTATAGTCATCCAAAGTATATCAAAAGTAAAAATAATTTGAAGGGTATGATTACATTATTATATTTATATAATTGTCAATAAACAAAAAGCCTTAGTATTGACAATATAATACATTAAAAATTATAAATCAAATACCTAAAAGAGATAGTGAATCTATGCCACTAAGTCTCAGAGATTCCTCCACGCGTCACTCGTGACTGTTCTCCTAAAAATTATTAACCACATAATGAGACTCAAAAGTTTCAGTAACCAATGTCAATTTATAATAGTGTATACAAATAGTTAAATGTGTGCTTGCTAAGTAGGCAAACAATAGTTATATAATTCCAATAAAATACAAGAAATATTATAATGTATAAAAAACAATCATCATTATTTCCCTCTATTAATTTCGAGTCGTAACCCTCATTTGGTGTTAAATTATCCAGCCAAAGATAGATTAGTCTAAGCCCTTATAAGCCATCTACTGGGCTCCAATAGGAGCGTACCACATGGCACATGAATACAACAGTAGTAGTAAGTCTCCCAACACCTCTCATAATAATCAAACAAAATTCATATCAATATTATAGAATTATATAATATTACAATCTTCATAATTTTTTTATTTTTAACAATATTACATGACATCCCACTTAGCAAAAATACTTCAAAATGCATATTCACAATTTCACAATTTTTTCATAAACATAACAAAATAATTTCTCAACAACAATTCATAATTTTCTTAATAATCACCCAATTAATATGAAGTAATACTAATCACAAATTAAAAGTATGGTTACCTAGTGACTTTTTCAATAAATTATTCCTTATAATTTCTCTCCCACCACAATCTTTACCAATAACACAATCTACAAATAACATATTATTTATAAATATTAGTTTCAATTATTGAAACTAATAAAATAACTCTAATAATAGAATTAGAGAATATAACATAATTTTTAATCTCAATCTTAATACAAATCTAGAGTTAGTACTATTAAATAAAATTAAAATTTTTAAATCCTCTTTTAGTCATCAATTAATATTAATAAGCTAAAATCAACTTCTAAACTAATTTCTATTATCAAAATTTTTCTTTTTATTTCATAAATTTGCACATAAAATACCCAAAAATTAGAAATTAAGTCTCAAGCTTAGAATCATCATCCTATAGTCATAATAATTCATTTCTCATCCCAAATAATCATTTAAACCTTAATAAATCAACATATGTTTTTAAATTTAATAAAAATGTAGTGTAGGATTTGATTTATAAGCTTCAAATTTAAAGTTCACCAATAAATTTATACTCTAGAACATTTATTATACTACTAACAACCTCAACAACTATATTTATTCAACACAAATTTATCCCTCTTTCAAACTCTAAATTTTTTACCATTACAAAATCAGAAATGAAAGGAGCTAGATGAATAAAAAAATTTTTTAGAACATTTATTTAATTTGAAAAAGTTTAAAATCTCATTTTAAATATTTGATTATGAAGTCTCATCTTTAAAATTCAGCTCTCCTGTGCCGGTGAATGTGCTCACAAACATTTCCTTTGTTCGCTCATGAAAGAGAAAGGAAACGAAGGGAATATGAGAAGAGAAGGGCATGTGCGTGGTTTTAAAAAAAGTGTGGGTCCCACTCCCTTTTGCTTTCCTTTCCTTTCTTTGATTTTTATATATATATATATATATATATGTATATGTATATGTACATTACACTTGTGCACGCGGAAACGTCCGCCCCCTTTTTTTTATTTTTTTTAATTCTTATACATATATATGTGTACACACACATATATTTATATTTCATTTCTCAATCTCTCTCTTTATTATATTTCTCTTTCTTCTTTTTAATTATAATAATAATAATATTTTTTTTTAAAATCTTAACTTAAAATTATATTTTAAGTTAAATTTAATAATTATCTTCTACTAGTTTACTTATCTCTAAATATTTTTTTAAATTTTTATTAATCTAAATTAACTAATAAAATTTAAATTGAGATGTTGCATTTTCCTTGTCTCAACTTAAGGCGAGGGATTATTATTTATGAGGCAGATAATGACTTATAACTTGCGCTGCTTTAACGGTGTTCCAAACAATATTTTAGGGAGAAATCCTCTATTTTGGTCCCCCTTACCCAAAGGAGAAAACAATAATAATTTAATAGCTTAAGTTTCTTGCAACTCATAACGTTATCTTTGGAAAACTGAAACCTATATGAAGATTAAAAATTTGGAGATGCATTTAGACGAGTCATGCTTGTGGTTAAAATACATGGTCATACAACGCATGAGCAGGAATAGGTCCATGAAATAAGGTCATGTTATACTTCCCTACAACTAAGGCTGTGCTTGCTTTTTATGACAAGAGGAATTTAATTCGAAGGTCTTTCTTCCTTTCCTTCCCATGCCAAGCATGATATTTAAACCCTGTTTGGTTGGATGGAAATAGGGGTTGGGACTCAACACCTTACAAATCTATGAATATTGTTGTGGCCATGTGGGTTTGGGTTCCATGGATCTTGGATTTGAAGAAGAAGAATGGATCTGTTTTTTTCGACGTTGACTTCGTTGTTTGATGTGTTTAGGGTTTTTTCCTTTTGGCAGATCTAGTTCTATTGATTCTTGTTACATGATTACACTGTTGGTTGATGAGCATTTATTCTTGTTACATTACTTTTATGCCCAATTCAATTCCATTTTCTATTCCAATTCCATTTTCATTTCCTTTTCCAGTTTTATTTTCCTTAAATGCTTCTAGTGAATCGAATAGGGGATTTGCCCTAAATTTTCAGTTTGCTTCCTTTTTAAATCTTGTCGTGAACCAATCATATTCTAAATGACAGAAGTTAAGCTCTATAATGGAAGTTTAAAAAAAAAAAGTGGTTTCTTAAGTTATTTGTATACTCGACACTAAACATCACAAAACGAGTAATGCTTGCATATTTGGGGGAATGGTTTCTCTGCTCATCTCTTGGATTAAAATCTGGATGGTCCAAATTTAAAATATAATTTTATATTAATTTATTAAAATAAAAAATTATAAAAATTATAAAATAATTTAAATAATTTTTTTTATTTTTAATCTAATCTAGATTTAATTTAGAGGTTCTAATTTAATATTAAAATTTTTATAATTGAATATTTTAAATTTTTCAAATGTACTATGTACAGCCCAGATATTAAATTTGAACTGTTGAACTGTGTAAAGTTCATGTCAATAATCAATATACATCAATTATAAAAATTTTAATATTAAACTAGATCCTCTAAATTAAATTTAGATCAAATAAAAATTTTATTAAAATTATTTTATAATTGGTATAATTTTTTATTTTAATAAAATAATATTTTAAATCTAGACGGTTCAGATCTTATCTCTTGGATGAGGAGGGAAATCATTCCCGCATATTTGGTGTTGTAGGTAGGAGGAATGATTGATCAAATTGGTAATATGTGGCAAATAATTTAGAATTCAGCCAAAACTATGGAGGTTACACACTGAAGATTGATTTTTTCTTTGTCACCTATAGGTATTCTTCTATGGTTTTAGACACTGTTGAGTATTAAATGTGGACACTTGTCCTAGTGGTAAATCAAATCTTAATTCTTTATGTTATAAGAGATTAGTCTCTTTTGTTAAACCTAACTTCTATTTGCATTAAATATGATCCAACTTCATTTATTGAGACATTATTAGTGTCTAAATAACCTGTGTGTGATAGAGTTGGCTTGTTTGTTCAGAATGGTCCTAAGGAAATAAATGCATGACTTGATTGCTTAGAATGCTACTGTATGATGATGACTCAATAAAGATGTGTTAAATTTAGTTGTTTCAACAGAGTAAAATAACATTATGATTCTTCAAATGGCAATTTTTTTATATTAAAATATTCACATGCTATGTTTTCAATAAAAGATTGTCAATTACTTTTTTCTTAAATGATCATATATTATTTTATTTAGCAATACAGTTAACGTGGATCTTGACAAATTATTGACCTACCTATTAAAACCCCTATGAATAGGTCTAACAAGAAACTATTGTAATCTTTGGATTGTTCTGAAAGTTCTAGCGACGGACTTATCTCTTTCTAGACTAGAAGATTTAGACTACAATGGACATGTTATTCTTCATAGCAGTCAGCACATGAGCATGAGCACACACCATTCGAACCTCGTCAATGCCTGAATCTGTTCATATTTGTGTTGTAAATTTCATGTTCTAAACAATCCTTGTAATAAATCCTTGTTAGCATTATTTTCTCTTTCTCAAGCATATGGAAATCGGATATGTACGTAATGCGTGTCAGACATTTTGCTTGCAGCATAGGAACATGAACAAGATAGGCAAGACTAATTAAGAATCTAAACATTTGTATAAGAAGTGTTTCTTTGCCAAGTATGAATGAAGAAACTCCAACCCATGTTGCTTCCACCTTATATATTCTGAGTGATTAGCAGTGACTTAACTCATTTGCAATCTGTTCTTCTCAAAGTATATTGGGTTGATACAGATACATATCCACCAGAAGTCGAAGTCTTTGCCGCGGAACTAATCAAATTGAAAAACTATCAGTTGATATTCCTGGATATTCACCCAACACCTTACGATTATGCATGATTTCAGTTAATTAATATGTACACATTCATCCTCTCGGTTTCCACATATATCTTGAGGCTAAGTCAAGACAAAACAGTGGATTCCTCATTCCTCGTCTGGTCATGCTGTCATTCGGGTCGGGTCACCTGATGTCTTGGGCAAAAAGTTGACGACGTTTAGTCTATCCTCTACCAACATTACGTTCCGACCCTAAAATAAACGACATGCCGTTTAGTACCATTACACGTTTGGAAGTTTGTCGGGCCTATTGTGAAATGTGACTAGAGGCCAATAATAGGCTGATGCTAATAGTTGGGCTATTCCAAAAAACCTATATTGTCATTTAGCCTAATATGGGTTGATCAGTAATGTTCTGGCCCTATAAGTTTATTTATTCCCATTTTCGCCTTCGTTAATGGCTCTTTGGGCTAGCAATGTTTTTTCTTTCTGTAACTTGGGTCAATGTCTTTCTGGGCCTCTTCTCTAATTTCAAAATAGGGCTGTTTGACTGGGCCTACTATAATTGACCAATTCATTTATTGGGCCAATTTCGAAAATTGGGCGATTCAACAAAATCATGGTGACATGACTTTGTTTTTTTTTATAAGTTCTGTTGTCTCCGGATTGTCCCTTTGGGCTATGTTTGTTTTTAATTTCTTGATATTGGAGTCAAGTTTTAGTAGGCCTCTTCAATGTGAATTTTAGCACAATGGCCTGTTAGATTCTGGTTTTATCCTTACGAACAGGGCTCATGCACTACGGCCAATTTTATTTGTCGCAAAATGGAAGCATCATTGGCCTTTTAAAAGTAGGCCCATATAAATTTTGGGCCAAGGTCTTTAATTGTTCTGTTTCAAAAAAGTCCATACTCATGTCATGGTTGCCCAGTAACGTTAGGGTGTTAGTTATTTATGTTGGGGCTTATATAAGGTTTTTCATTTGCATTTCAGCCTCCAATAACTCTTTGGGCTAGGATTTGGGTCAAGGTCTTAAGGCCTCTACTTCAGTCCTATAATGTCATGCTGGGCTTTGTCAATTCCACAATTTTTTTTTTTTTTTAGCAAAGAGAGAGTAAGAAATTCGTTATATTTTCATGACATAAGAATATGATCGCTTATTGTAGGATTTACATTCAACATTGATTTTATATTAATTAATGATATCAACATTTTTAGAGATTAAGTTAAATTACAAGTAATTAAATAATTTATTAATTTTTTAAATAAAGGGTTAATATACAAAATCACTTCGAAGTATCACATGAGGGACAATTAATTAATATTCTTAAATCATGAAAAGTGTAAAGTTCCCTTAACCTTTCAAAAACATAGCAATGTCACTTAATTTTAATAAAACTAAATGTTTGACCGTTAGTTGACCTAACTATATCTAGGTGGCATGTCCATGTGACATCCACTCCACACCTCTCTTTTCTTGTTGTTATTGTCTTTTTTTTTTTTGTTGGCTTGGATTAAAACGATGCCCGTGTGGCAACAATGACAATGGCTAGTTGAGGGTCACCTAGGCTAAGCGATGGATGAGGAAATCCTAATAGAATTGTTGCGAGTGAAATTGTGATCATTTTTTTTAACAACCAAACGCCTCTTATAATATTTTGAAATGAAGGAATATTATTACTGGTTAAATTAAGGTGAATTAATTATTAAATATTTTCTTGAGTCTCCTTGATATGAATTCTGGCAGCGATCGATCCTCAAAGTGATAATTTGGTGATTGAATTAATTAAGAAAGCGTGCAAGTGAATATAATAGATTGTGAATCACATGGCTTGATTGTTTTACGAATTATTATTTGTATTATATGAACATGGATTTGGTTTTTCTCTGAAACTGCATTATGGTACTTTCGTGTGTCACGTTCTAGTCATAAATTAAAGGTGCGCGTACAATGATTGAGAAAATTGAATGTGATTATAATTGATCGAATTGGCATTTAAGAGACAGGACCCCATGTGGAATTAATTATTCTCGTAATGATGATGTAATGTACCTGTAATAATTAATTCACCTTAATTAAACCAGTAATAATATTCCTTCATTTCAAAATATTATAAGAGGCGTTTGCTTGCTAAAAAAGTGATCAGGATATATGAAATGAATTAAAAAATAAAGGAAAATAAAATAAAATGATCAAAATATGAAAAGTAGTTAAATCAATATGTTCATGAGGAGGGAATGATAAGGTCATAGAGTTAAGAATAATAATTCATGAGATTTCTAAAGTGTAATGATTCTCAAATATGATATATAGTCCTCGTGGAAAATTAAAGATGATATCAAGATAAATGTGCAATCAACTTACTAGTGTTAAAATAGAGATTTTTAATTTTCAACTAAGGCCTCAATAGGATTATTAAGAGCTAATTCAACTTTAGATGAATACAACCTATAATATACTGAGAGCTAATTAGAGCACGATCCATGATGATTTTGCTGTAATTGAATAGGAATAAAAAGAGAAATAGGAAAGAACGTCTTAATATGTGAATCCTGACATATTTGCTATCACTAATTGGAGTATTTTCCATGATTTTTGCTGCTTATTTCTTTTTTAATTAATTTGGTAATTTACTTTCTTTTAATTGAGGATATTTATAATTGTTTTTTAAATATAACAATCGCTCTCACTTTCCATTAGGTTTTTTATTACACCGATCTCGTATGTGACCAGTCATAGGCTTAATACATATCTATTGTCAATTTGTTGTTCAAGTTTTGTGCAGAATAGGCTATTTAAACATATTTTTCTCATGTATTATATAAAGCCTGACGAATAAGTGGCACTATTAATACAACTATCACAAAAATAATTATTTTTAATAGCAAGATTTTACACCGGCCAACAAAGAATCAGAATGGAAAGAATGACTATTGATATTTTTGTACGTAGCTCAATTGGTATAAAAATAATTTTTGCACTCGTTGAAAAATCAGTGTAGAAAGTTTAAATTTTTTACACTAGTTGTTCCTATATCAGGTCTAAAATCGATCTAAAAAATATTTTATATAATAGTGATAATCTATGAACAATGTGACAAACTATATATAGATATTAGATATGTATATATTGATATACAAATATTGATAATATACCATTTTTATACATAACTTGTTTTTTAATTGTAGCTCATCTAATTAAAGAACAAGAAAAACAATTATTGGCCCGTAGTGGTGAAGACTGAAGAGGATAATGGTTGATGTCTGTGTTTGAGACTGTATACATAATGAAATAATGAAAGGATAATAAATTATATGGCCACAAAAGCAGCACGAAGTGACACTACTGAGCCATTTTGTCTTGATATACTCCACCTCTTATCTTTTTCCTCTCATCTCTTATTACTAAGTCTTCCATATTGATGACCTCTTGTTTCATTGGTTCTTGCTTCAAACAACATGAAAAAGCCTAATTAAGGAAATCCCAATTAATGAATTAATCAATCAATCAATTAATTAATCAATCAATTTATCAATTAATTAATTAAGTGCAATAACTATATATGCACTACACATCATCCCCATATTCTTGAATCCAAAAATGGCCCTACTTCGATCTTACCTTCTTTTTATTCCTTCAATTCCAAACTTCAATGATCACTACTGCCACATAGATAACGACAAAATTTATGTATAAACTTCACATATTTAGCTTTATTTCAATCAAGTTTGGGTTTTGTGTGTGTGTTAGTTTAATTATATTGTATTTTAAGCTGTAAATTTTGATTTAAGTATATATAGCTTGACTGCAAGCGGGTTTTCTGAACGCTGGTGAAAACTAGAAGATACTCCCACCCGTTCTATTTTTACAACAGAGAAAGAAAGATTTTTTTTCATTCTATTTACAAGGAGTATATCATTGATTTATAAATGCTAGAGAGAAAAAGTATATATATATATATATATATATATATTTAATATGGGCAAAGTTAGAAAGTTATTAAACTTTTAGAAAGAGTTAATAATTTTTAATATTGTTTTCTTTAGTTTTGGTAAAACAAATTGAAAGTGATTTATAAATGAAAATGAAAAGAAATAAATAATATATATTAATTTGAAAAAAAGATTTAAAGACTAATGCTTGAATTGAGTACTATAAATTAGGTACTTGTTTTCTCTTTACTGCAATTTTTTTCCACTGCACCTCCATTGCAAATCTGAATCGTTAAGATTAAATTTTAACAAAGCAAATTAATTTGTACTTTTAAAAACTATCTAATCTAAATCATCTAATCCAATTTAACGGTTTAGATTTGTAGTGCTAATTTCATTCACTTTAGTGGAGGGAAGTCAACTTTATAAGTTTGACTAGTTCAAATATGAAGTCTTAATTTGTTCCATTTTATAATTTATTTATGAACATAATGATAGATATGGAAAATGATTACTTACTTGAAAATAATTTTCAATTGCTTGCTTAATATATATGTATGCATAATCTAGAGGAATATTTTTGTTGGAGTGCGAGGGGAACAAGGACTATATACCTGAGCTATCTCTTTTCTCCTATTTGCTTAAATTTTATTCAAGGACTGCATCGTGGGGGACAAGGATCCCTTTTGCCCCCTTCATATTTCTGTTTTCTTTTTTGGTGATCTGCCCCTTTCATATTTCTAATTTTAATTTAAAATATAATGGAAGAAGTTCTCTTATTTTGGCTATTTTCTTTATTAGATTAAAATTCATCATTTTATTATGGCAAAATATAATTCTTGGCCCCTTATACTTTTCTCCATTACTTGAAGTCCCATGAGTTTCATATTTCCATCACCGTTAGTTTCACTTTCAAAGGAAGGGCCATTAATTTTAGGTCAATATCATACCAAAATAACCACAACATAGGCAAGTGTGACTATGGTACGATAGCATTTTGCCTCAACTTATACAGATAAAGAAACATGAAAAAGGCTTAAAATAATTTGGTACAGTAAAGAAAATTGAAGAGGCACTGGTGTATCATGCAGGAAAAAGAATTCAAGGTAGACCTGCACACATGTCCTCATAAAATTGGACCGTCCTATATAAAGTAGTATTGACACACACACACACACACATCCCTAGTGTAAAACCCAAGTCATGTGCGTGTGCGTGTGTGTACACACACAGCACACACACACACAGAGTAGATATATATAATATAGCTAGCAATGTGCCGGCCAAATTGTAGTCTTATGATGAATTGAATCGTCGATAGTTTTGTTTCCTTATAGATTTGTGGTTAGTATTCAAGTGGTGATTGATCACTTATTTTAACTGTACTGCGAGTTTCAAGACATGCATATCCCATATTTTGTACTATTAATAAAGTTTTCAACAAAAATTGACTACACATTGACCTTCACTTGCAACTTCATTGTAATCAAACCCTATGAATGGTACACTATGTCACGTTATATTTGACCATACTATATATATATGGACAACATTGATCGATCCACCACCATTTGCTCTTGGAATGGTTATAGCTTCCATTGTACTTCATGAAAGACACACACACAGAGACGCACAGACACACCCCCCCCCCCCAACACCCACACCCACACCCACACACCCACCTTATCTAATTTTTTGTTCTTTAGCTTTGAACAAAGTTGTGTGTAGTACTCCATGGTGTCCACAAAGCTTCTTTGCTTCAATTGTTCATTAAGAAGAGACTACTTGTGACAGTAATTAATACCACAACATGTCCCGTGAGAAGGCCGAAATTCGAAATTAGGAACTAGGGCTACGTGTACCCTGATAGAAACTTGTTTTATTGGTGTTCATTATCAATGTCACTCTCATGTTTCATTATGTTTCGTTGAATATATATATATATATATATATTCAAATGAGAAAAACAGTCAGAGCCCATTCTACTTAGACCAACGCCATGTATTTCTACATCTATTTATAGAAATCTTGGATGGAGGGTTTTTTTGTTGATTACTATTGTAAATTCACTATTAAAAAACCCAATAATATGAGACCGATGGTGATTACAATGACCTAGTGCAACTTAAAAAAGATTTTAAATTTTAAATCTCGTGGATAAAAAATCTATCGCGAGAGCTAGATTCCTCTCATCATTAATTAGTATCTTAATCTAACTAGAATCTGAATTAGTTGCATATATGATACATGACAGTTCTTAAAAAAAAAAACGAAACAAAAAAATAAGAGAGAACCTTTTTTAAAATGCACTAAAAAATGTTAAAATTATTAAGAAAAAAAAAAGTGTTTATCAGCCTTTTGCCTTCTCTAATGGGGCATCAGTAGGTTTTCAATGAGTCAATATTTTCTCCCCAAAACCACTCATATCACTTGTGCCACGTAAGACTTGACTACATGACAACACACATATGGACAAGATCGATCCACATATTTATACCTTCTTGGAATATTATAGCTTGTACGTCATGAAAGATACAAATCGATCTCTTCTTTAATTTTGTTCTTCGAATGTAGTGTGCCGACCTCCTATCTACACACACACACACACACACACACACGCATAACAACCTCTCATTTTATATCTTAGCTATCCTTTAAGTTTCTTGTAAATTCTCTTGTGATTGAGATTTGTCATGCACTCTCTCTGATATTATTTATAGGGTAGAGAGAAAATTTTATTGGATTCTATTTATAAGTCACCTCATTAAATTTTAATTACAAATTTTCTCATTTACCCTTTATTGAACGTTAGAGAGAGAAAAAAATATGTTGTTAAAATATGTATATTTAATAAGGATAACGTTAAAAAATTATTAAATTTTTAGATAGAGTTAATGAGTTTTAAATTTTTTTTAGTACTTTCTCTATCCCAAATTATAAGACACTTTTAGACAAAATCTTATGTACCAATAAAGCTCATTAAATATACTTTACAACCTTACTTTTTCAAGACAAAAATATAAACTTTTAAAAATATCCTTTATTTAGTACTTCATTAACGAAAGAATATTGAAGAGAGAAAATATATGGGAAGAATAATATTAGAAAACTATCGTTAATGAAACTTTATTTTTATCAGAGTGTCTTATATTTTGAGACACTAAATATTCTCTAAAAGTGTCTAACAATTTGAGACTAAGAGAGTATTAAACACGCATATCATGGTGTCTACAAGCTTCTTTATTATTGCATCAATTGCATCAATTGTAATTTATTGGGAAACAGACTTAATTTACCACATGTTCCATGAGAAGGCCTAATTATTTGAATTAGCTAAGGCTACCTAGATTGATACTTGTGTAATGCCGTTTATTATCACTGTCACTCTCATATTTCATTGATGGTTTGAACATTCACATTAGAAAACATTAATAATTCCTTAATTAGTTTTCTCGTGCATTTAATTTCTACATCTATTTAGATTGATCTTATTAGATACTGCTTTCCAGTCTTTAATATAAATGTTAGGATATATTTATTATGAAGATTTATTTTGTAAGTTATCTATTAATATTTATTCTTTTTTAAATAGAAAATATTTTGTATTCATTATATATTATTAAAAATTTATTAATTATTATTAAGTTTATCTATATATTGTAAGCCTTTCTGATCAATAAACAACACTTTTTTAAGTCTCTTTTATTTCTCTCTTGAATTCTTTCAATATACACGGAAAAGTTAATTTAACTTCACATTTATTTAGAAATATAATTCACAATCTTAAAATTGTATAAAAAATGTAAAAATTTAATTTAATCTCTCTTTGCAATTAATAACCATAATAAATTATACTAATGAATTTTGAGTCTAGTAGAAGTAACTAATCCCTCACAACATGATGAACCAATCTTTGATTTCTCATTGGAAAAGGTGACCACATTTAATTAATGTTCGAACATGTTTCAAATAGGATTGCTTCTGATAGGAGGATATATATATATATATATATGAACAATCAAATGCCCATAATAAATTGTTGTATAGAAATTCAAACTGTAATAAAAAAACAAGGATAACATTGAAGAATAAAATTAGTCTTTTTAACTTTGCGTTATACTCTCTTTGTTTCAAATTATAAGACACTTTTAGATAAAATTTTACATACCAATAAATCTTATTAAATACACCTAACAACCTTATTTTTCCAAAATAAAAATATAAATTTTTAAAAATATCCATCATTTAATATATTGAAGAGAGAAGGGACATAAATTAATTATAGAGAGAGAAAAGGTATTATTAAAATTGGCACATTTAATAAAACTTTAATCTATCTAAAGTGTCTTATATTTTGGAATGAAATTTTTTTTTCAAAAGTATCCTATAATTTGAGACGAAGGGAGTATTAACATCAAAAAGTTTCCAAACTTCTTATATCAAGAACCAAGGGGATTACTTTTTTTTTTGTTGATTATTACTGTCTAATTATCTATTAAACACACAACATGTAAGACCATCAATTAATATTAGAGTTAGGCAAAGTGGATAGAATTTAACGCAACTTAAATAAAAGGTTTTGTTTGGTTAATGAATGGAATATAATGGATTAAAAAAATAAAGGCAAAATGAACTAAATCATCCTTTTGCCCATAGTAAATATGATAAAAACTCATTAATATCTACTAAAAATATGAAAATCATCACACTTTTCAAAAATCTCATGAATCATGATTCCCAACTTCATGAACTAAATAACCCTCCCCCTTATCAATGTGATCACTTATCCCCTTTGATTATCTTACTTCTACCTCTTTTTTTTTTCAATCTAATCCATTATATTCAAGTCCTTTCTAGTGAGCAAACGAGACCAAAATGTTGAGCTCAAATACTCCCTTTGCACTATTTATAAGATAGAAAGAGATTCATTATGTTTTATATGTAAGTCATGTTATTAAATTTCTTATTACTAGTTTTACCTTTTACCCTTCATTAAATATCGATGAGAAATACGTTATTAAAGCATGTATCTTTAATTTAATAGAAATAAAGTTGAAAGCTTATTGAAATTTTAAAATGAAATTTTATTTTTTACCCTTCATTAAATATTGGTGAGAGAAATATGTATGTTTAATTTTAGAATGAATCAATAAATTTTAAAATTTCTCTTAGTTTTAAAAACCTGTTGGAAAGAGAATTATAAAAAAAAATCAGATAAAATATGCTATTGAAAAGGAGCCTACCGTACGTGGAGAGATTTCCTTCCCTTTTTGGACTTAATATGGCTTACACTTATA